>NC_133757.1:75851587-76107354 GCF_036562045.2 Rhinolophus sinicus | reverse complement strand
CAAGGAATTTGACAAAGAGAACAAAATAGAGGTCACAAAAATATATGTATGTATATACATTTCTTTGCGTGTATTTCATGTTTTTATATGAAAATGAGCAATGGTTTATCACAGACGGGGAAAGGATGGATCATTTTAGTAGGTAGTTTTGAGAAAACCAACAACCCACTCTACAAGAAGAGCATAGCTGTATCACAACTTTATTCAAAATTGTGTTGCACTCAAAATGCTTTAATGTTCAAAAGGCAAAAGAAAAGAAAAAGTATAAAGATAATAGAAGACAACTGGGAAGAATTTTTTGTTTATTACCAAAGGTGGGGAAAACTTCATTTTTAAATGAGATTTAAACAGCACAAAGCACACATAAGATAATGAAAAGGCAGATTTGACAACACACAAAAATTTACTTAAAATTGTCTTTACTAACAATTTCCATAATCAAAGTTACAGGTAGATAAATAACCAGTGAAAGCTTTTTCTAAATATCTTCTAAAGATCTAAAAGTAAAAAAAATAAAAAAAAAAATTAAAAAAAAAATTGTGATATAAATAAGAAAGTGCTCTAAGTACAAGACAATAAAACATATATACATAATATATATGCATATATATTTCTTTCAATGGTAAACTTGACAAAGAATTGAACAGGAAGTTTATAAATAAAGTTGTAGCCCAATGGCTGTGTTAATTTGTTTAGTAGTCAGAAAAAAATTCAAATTAAAACATCTGAATGAAAAAGTTTAGAAATGTGAACAATCTGCTGCTGAGAAGACGGAATCCTTGACAATACTTAGGGAAACTAAGCATATGTGTACTTCAAGATTCAGTGATCCTACTCCTCAGTAATATGTTCCCAAAGGAAAAAAAAAATTCAAAGGACATGAGAAGACATATAATACGGTATTTATGGCAACATTGTCATAGCAGGTATATAGATATGGAGTGGGGAAATGCTAAGGAAATCTAGCAGCAGTAAGAGGAAAGGGACTAAAATACATACAGGACCATAACAGATCTCAAAAATCTGAAGATGATTGAGAAAAATAATAAATAGGTTGTAAACTTAGTACCATTTGTGTAAATTAAAATAGCATATTCAAAAAGTAAGAGTATCTATTTTAATAATAACATTTACATATTAAGAACATATATGGGACATGCTAGATTGATGACTATGGAAGAGAGGGATAGAAGTGAGTATTTGAAACAAGGAGAAAATAAGACAAGAAATATTTATATCAGAAAATTTGATAATAGCAGTGTAAACTCTTAACTATTTCTTTATTTTTTTCCTAAAGCAAAGTGAGTCCAGAATTAGGGAGAGGTAAGTTAGTGCAGCTCATATGTAATATTATCAATCCATCAAACTCTATGTATTTACAGCATCTAACTGTGTTCATCATGGTTGTAATATATCTGTTTTATATCCAGGTTTGGTGCATGAATTGCAATTGAGAATAAGGGTAAGACTTGGAGGCCAAACACAAGAGAGGAATGCCGATTGAGTCTGTCTCTTTTATATTGCTTTCCAGAAGTCTCACTCAGAAACTTTTGGTAGCATCTTATTGTCCAAAATTATGCCATATGGCTATTTCTAGCTTCCAGGGCACTTGGATATTTAAGCTTTGACCTATAGAATGTTTAAGCTTTTGACCTATAGAATAGAGGAAAAGTATAAAAAATGTCGTAAATGTGTGCCCAATACAGAGCCTGTGTGTGCATGCTGTATTGATCTATTGGGCTACACATTTCCAATAGGGAACCAAAGGAAATAGATCTTGGTGCCCGAGGCACACAATAGCAAGTGGATTTGCTGATATCATGATAAATGTTTCGGTATAAAAGGTAACAAAATTCGCTGGCAATTCCTGAAAATAAGCAATGAAATAATGAAAGTGCTATTTTTGAAAGGTCTATATGACTATGAGTTGTGGGATATGTTGTAAAAGAGGTAAACTAGAAACAGAAACTGGAGTAGGGAAGTGTTTTATAGTACAGTATACGTGTATGGAATTCATTCCCCTTGGTTTGATTTCTGGCCACACTAGTTTCATGAACTTGATGCTCATTAAATCTTTCTGAGTCTCATTTTCATCTAGAAATTAGGGATAATGATACTAATTGTTACAATAAATAAGTGAAATAATGTTTTGTAATTTTCCCAGTAGTGTAACACTTTTAGTATAGAGAAAAAACATTCTCATCATGACAAATGATATCTACTTGACACCTTTCATAAATATTATACTTACTGGAAGTTTTTCTCATTGCAGACAAAAACAAGATAACGATGTACTATGCAGTGTATTTCACATATCAAAATGTTGCTCTTAGCTAATGAAATGGGCAAAATAGAAAATAACAAGTAATTAGATTATGATTCCAAGCTAATTCTTATACCAAGGGACTAATAAAAGCTCATCTTCTCCCAAATCCCAATGGGAGCTTAGAGAAGACAGATGGAATTCTAGTCTCATTATAATTCACAGTAAACTCAGTTAGTCCTCCAACTCATTCTCCAATTGTTCTCTCACTTGCTAAATAATTCAGTCTATGTCTCAGGAATACTCTGCCTCCCTGCAAGCATTTTCTGTACATAATCCCTACAACATGCAGACTACTTTGATCCTTTTCTTAAAAGTTGGACATTACAGAATACCAGCACTCCTGAAATTTCCTCCAAGTCTTGCAAAGGGTTGATTTTGTGTGCTCTGCTGGACTATCACACAGATGGTTGGGAAGATAAGAGTACCCTTGAGTTTTTCTGCTTGAGGATATTGTTTATTGATGGTTAGTGGTGAACATGAGTTTTCCACCTACCCCTCAACGTTCCCCTTACTGAAACTACAGTGCTATCTCGCTACCCACAAAAACAAACAACCTTGGCAAAGAGATATCTATAAGACAAATATCACTTTGTGTGTGTGTGTGTGTGTATGTGTGAGTGTGTGTAACGCAAATATAATCATAGATCTACAAAAAGATAAAGATCTCAGTGAGAGTTATATTCAGAGGATGAAGATATATCTTTGTGAAATCATTCTCATCTACATAGTGATATTATTTTGGTAATTGTGGCACGATCTTAAGGATCATGAAGTGTGTACTAAGTCTTTTATTTAATTTTCCTTGTTTGATTCATTAGCCCTATTAAGCCAAAACTTTGTCATTTACAATGTTTGATTAATAAATAACAAAACTCACTGAATACTATAGAAATATTACGTATTCAAATTTTAACAAAGCATTGGCAATTTCAACTATTATGAATAATTCAGCATGTTTTAACTAAGCATGATAATAAATAGTAAAAGGACTTTAAATGTTAGCTTTTTTTTTTTTTTTGACAAATCTCATAATGAAAGAGAGTTGTTCCCCAACTCCCTTTATAGAAGACAGATGGAATTCTAGCCTAGTTACAATTCACAGTGAATCCATTTAATCCTTAAACCCATCCTTGCATTATTTATATCTGTATCAGGATCCTCAGGTAGCATTCTGATAGATTTACTAATTAAAAAAAAAAAAAAGACAACATGATTTTTTTTAATCCAGTTCTACAAAAATGTAAAGAAAAAACAGATTTCTAATACTTGTTCACCTCTGTCAGTAGTTGTTAATATACATTATCTCATGTAATCCCCACAACAAACCCTGGAGGGAGGGGCTATTATTTTTCCTACTTTACAGAAGAGTAGATGAAGGCTGAGAAGATAAAGGACTTGTCTGAACTAGTGAAGCTAGCTGGTAGTGGGGACAGATGGGCAGCAGGATTCTATCTCCAATGCTTGCTTACTCAAAAACCAGGCCCTACTGCCTTCTCTCAGAGATTTCGTTTGTGTTTTGTTTAAATTGCGGTTATGTCTTGGCCAAATGTTGAACTTGAATATGAGGCTATTGGTATTCCTGTCAGTGACTGAAACTTGTGTTTAGTTCTGTAACTTACTGCACATCATGAGTGTAAGAGTAGAGTTATGTGAAAGGAATAAAACAATTGTTCACTTAGGGCACAAACAGATTGCCTTCCTTCTGGGCCCTATGTCAACCTGTGAAAGGATTTTCCTTCATGAGTTTAAAAGTGTCTGGCCTCTTACATGTGATTTATAAAAATAGGCTGAATGAATTCTGAAAAACAAGTGATTTGAAGGCATTTTATTTGCTTCTATGGGAACACAACAGAGAAGCCAGAAGCAAGCAAAATAAGTATATCCTGTTGCTTGCTTACATGTCACAGATGCCCCTGAGGTGCCTTATAATAATACACTAGAAATAATTCTGTCTTAGCAACCAAAGCTTAATAAGAACAAATCATTCTCTTTTTCACATTGAGAATTGAATGTTTTTGCACATAAAATTCTAAAAAACATGGTTTCCAATATTGAACAATAGTGAATGACATTAAAGCTGAGTAATAAATTAATGTAATTATTTTCCTATGTTGGAACACCTTCTTAAAAATGATTGTTCTCTGCTAATCTTTTAAACCTACAGTATTTTAATCAGGTAAAATTATGCCTTTGTAAACTCTCATTACTGACTTTATTTTTCTTGTACTTTATAATGTAAGTAACATCAAATATTAAAAAAATAGTTGAGATATAAATAATATTCAATATTTTTCTATGTTCCTTTAATAATGTAGATAAAGGCAACTTTTTAAAATGGTATTCTATTCACACATATCCTAAACAACATTGCTAAAATTAAGCATAATTTGATGCTTTCAGTAAATACCAAGATTAAAATAGTTGCTGGAATAATAAGAAGTATGTAAAGAACACATAATGCAATATATAGATGATGTATTATAGAACTGTGCACTTGAAACCTATGTAGTTTTGTTGACTATTGTCACCCCAGTAATTTTTAAGAAAAAAGTAAATTTTCCTATTAAAGTAAAAATTTGTAATTAATAAAAACATCTGTAAAGCCAAATCTCATTATCAATGTAGTATTGCCTCTAATCTACATTATAGTATCAACTCAATATATAAATTAAACATATTTAGTATTTTGTTCATCTATCCTTTTTCAGATGAGATGGCCGCATCAATAAATTTAAGAAAATCCCCAACAGGAGTGGAGCTTAGTGTATAAAATACTTTAGGTGCTCAACATTCCAATCAAAGTAGACCTTGAAATGCATCTAAATTCCCTGCAATAGTTTGTCTTCTCCACTTCCCTCTAAGTCACACTGACTGGGGCTGAGATGCTCCAGCAGTTCTTTCTGGCTGCTGCCAACATACTGTGCAGAGCCACTGATAAGTGTCATCACTTTTATTCATCCTCAGTCAACAACTCATAAGTGAGGTCTTCATTAGACCCTAGAAGTGAAACGAGGGAAGGATAATGGTGAGGTAGGAAGAGGTACACCGGGGCTGTGGTTCTTTAGGACCTGTGTGAAGATATCCTTATCTCTACCACTTCTGCTTTATGATAAAGTATATCACTGTGCATCCCCAGCTACATTGTGTTACATTCTCTACGTGGTGAAACTCTGTAAGTTCTTGTGGATAGGTGGGAATAAGTGTCCATTTAGATTGAATTATGGTACACCTGTAGAGAATCAATATGTCCCTGAGGCAGGACAGGGAATGTGCATCACTGTTCTTTCCAGGAGAAAGAAAGGTGTTTCTTTGGTTTGCTGCTTACTGGTTTCTGATAGATAGTTTTATACCAGGTGCTATGACCATCTGACAGAACTTGCAATTTGAAACCCACTTTATTAAGTTTATAATCATCCACTTTTACTTTTAAGACCCATCCCTCTTTTTCAGTGTCCAAATAGTAGGTTAAATGGTGATATTATCAGCATAGTTTCAAATCTTTGATGTCGCTCTAACTCCATGATTGACACAGAATATGCAACTGCTTTACCTTATTCTTTTGATATGGAAGATAATTTCAGAGCACATCTTCTTGGTCATTTAAATAAAAAAAAATATTTTATGCCCAGGACCATGGAAACAGTGAATAGATTTTACATTTGATCCAAATATCTATTCCAACAACATGCTCAGAAGTTCAAGGTTAACCATTCTATGGATTTGGGGTCCTGCTGTTCTGAGCAAGAGGCAGACTCAGGCCCAAAATCCACTTATTAACATATGACAATGTATCCGTGAGGCTTGATAGCAGGGCTCGTCCTCCAGAGCACGCAGACTCCACTTCCCTCAAAGGCCACGCAGTGTTTTTAGTTCACATTTGAATAAAAGACTGTCTGTCTGTCTGTCTGTCTGTCTGTCTGTCTGTCTGTCTATCTATCAATCAATCATAGTGGTCTTAGTCTTCCCTGCAATGCCCAGACCTGTAGTTTTCTTGGTTTATAAATCTTGCAGGAATTGTGCTGGGGGAGGGGACATCAAAACTCCTCTGTGTCCTATGATTAGATCATTTTCATTGCCATTTTTCTGTTCTTCATTGCCTCTGGTAAATACCTGCCTCAGCCATCTGATAATTTTATTCTTTTCATTGAAATTAGGAAGCTCTGTTCAGTGGTATAACTTGCCACCTACATCCTCAGACTACACATAACACTAACTAAAGGCATGTTTGCTCATATTGCTACTTCCCTCACCAATACAATTTTCACAAGGGTATCCTAAGCAGACTCTCAGTGGACTTGACAGGCTGTGATTGAATAAGATTCACACGATGCTTCTCCTCTAATGTCTTTAGCTCTTTTGATTATTCCCATTACGTCATGCAAGTTAAGTTGTAGCATCCAAAGTCAATTTTTCCACAGATCAACGTGAAGTTCAAGCAACTCAACCAAACAAGTGGATAATAGACCATTTACAAATCCAAGGTTTCTCTTATTGGCCAGTTTATCCACAAATATGGCCTGATTTAAAATATTCAGATAGTTCCCCAATATATTCTTCGTATAAACCTGAAGTTCTTTTGGTGTTTGGGGCATTTTGACAGGTTCCAAATACATAACTGTTGGTTCCCCGTTTTAGTCAGACATCCAATCAGTTTCCCTCACATTTAGGTGTCTTGCCTTGAGAAGCAACTGAACTCTTACTTTGTAAAACTAGTACCACTCCAAAAATGCAATCTATGAAAAGCTGATATGAGCATATAATATTCATTGTTCCCTAATTTGCTAATTAGGAAATTTACTCCATTACTCTTGGGACAGAGTTTTTAAGTTCAGCAAACTATAGGACTGTACTATTTAAAATTTCACTGTATCAGCTATACTGACTTAGTCTGTTCAGGCTAATATAAGAAAATAGACTGGGTGGCTTAAACAAAAAATATTTATTTTTCACAGTTCTGGAGTTTACAAGGTCCAAAATCAAGGTGTTAGCCTACTTGGTGTCTGGTGAAACGTAATTTTAGTGGAACAAATGGTTCCATATTTATCTCACTGCTGATTAAAACTGTTCTGTGTCGATGTGACAAGAAGCTCAAACTGAAGTTCTTTATCACTCAGCTCTCCACATTTCCAACCTAGAACCCAATCCTCACCATCCACACTATTTTAGAGAAATTTGATTTTTTCTTTCGAGGCAGGAAGGGTGCCAATACTTTAGAACCTACGTTTACATGAGGCTTACACAAACTCCATACAATCATGTTACCTGCTTCAGTAGCCAGCATGTGCTTCATTCAGATATGATGGTGCCCTGAATGTTGACCTAACAGAAATTCATAACTATCTGGAGTCAATTTCACAGGACCCCACCTTCAGAAGGGCTCCACCCCTGGTTCAAAGCTTTGCTACAACCATCTTGAAATTCTTAATAGTTTAGAACAAGAGGTCTTGCATTTTCATTTTTCAATGGGCCCTTCAAATTAGGTAGTCTGTCCTTTCAGGTGCCACCCCTGATGTAAAGACGATTGGAATTCAGTTTGTGGGATTGGAAACTTTTCTAGAGTCTGACTGTTTTTAACTTTGCATTTTGAAATAACTATATTCTCATAGAGGGTTGCAAAATTAGTACAGAGTAGTCAGGTGTATCCTTCACCCAACGTGCCCCAATGATAACATCTTGCATACCTAGGGAGTAGTTATCAAAACCCAGGCACTGACATTACTATGCTCTATAGACCTTATTCAGATTGCACCAGTTTGTACATAAATAGACCTTATTTATTTATTTATTTATTTATTTATTTATTTATTTATTTATTTATTTGCAGTACCTTCTTCTCGAATATTAAACTCTAACCATATTCTGCTGTTGTTTCAGCTCTTTCAATATCCTCTTCACAACAAACCTGTCTTTTGAGAGAGATCTCTACATGGAGAGGTCTAATAACCACTCTGGGCCTCAGTTTTCTCATCTATGAAGTGATGCTCTTTCTCCAAATATTTTATAACCTAAATAAGATAGTGTGTGCAAGTCTGTGCCATAAGTGCTAGAGAATGGTTCTGATTAAAAGCCTAAAATGTACTCTTCATTAAATGGCAACAGCTCTCTTAGCATTTCAGCTGTGTCTTAATCTTTTCTTCATTTACTAACCAATTCTGTTTTCTTACAGGAGTTATATTATTCCTTATAATTATCTAGTTTATGTCATTTACTCGCTTATTGTCTAACATTACCAGCAGAAAATCATCAGTGTTACTGTGTGAAAAGCAATTGTTTGTTGATAATCATACCACATGCTTAATGAACAGCAAATGCTTATTTTTAAAAAGAGTTCTGCATCCTAGCACTATGGATGTTATTATATATAAGTGTGTACTGTGTTTTACTCAAGTTTAAGTTATTTGTTTAAGGGTTTGGACTTGACATGTAACATAATCCCTTCCACTGAAATAATGGTGAGTAGCTGTGGCTGGTGCAGTGCTTCTGGTTTTCAGGACAGATTATTGACATTAGCGTGTCTACTTGTATTTGGAAAAATAATAAAACAATTCTAGATTAAGAAAGGAAATGTTTCCGATTTTTATGATAGCAGAGGATAATTGTGGGTTTTATTTTTATAAAGTGTAGCTTTTTTTTAATGGTTTATATTCTACAGTTTAATTTCCAGTTTGTTTTCATTGTAACTTAAAATTGATCAGCCTAATGATATCACATTACTGCTGATATTGGTAACAACAATAAAGATAGGCTCTGAATATTTTTTCCTTCTCTTTGTTAAATAATAAAGCAAAATTCCAGGGAAGTGTATATCCTGTTACAAAGAAGAAAACTGCATTCAAGTAAGAGATACACATTACTGAGATAGAGTCCACATATGTCTTTACACTTTATTTCCTTCAAAGTTAGAACGATTTTAGGCTTAAATTGATTTTCTGATATTCTGATAAAGAGCTAATCAATTTAATCAAGTCTGTGATCAGGCAGAAACCCATATCTATACTTAGATGTTCCTGGTTTTGCCTTACAGTTTGTGACACGTCTAGTTTGAAATTGAATGTGCTTGCGTTCACTTAAAACATTAATTTTGGACTGTTACACAAACCCACAGAGAGGCCTAGGAGTATAGATGTTTCTGACATCAGATAAACCAACCTGCAATTTCTGTCAGGATGGTGGTTTGGGGTAAAATATCAAATGCAGCGTGTATTGCAACGTGTTCATACCAGCCTCTGTGTCTGTACTTGTGAACCTTCCCTCGCACAGCAGTGAGATCGCTATCTACACTCCCACCTGTTTCTTGAGTTTCTTTGGAAAATATCATGGCTATGCTTCCTTTGGAAATTTGTCATTGATTGCAAAATTTGGCTAAACTGCACAGTTTGTACCTAAATCTCCTTTAATAATAGTTGTAAGCAACGTTTTAACCTCGTTAAAGAGAATTCTAAGAAGATCCAGAATTTTTGCTGTTGTATATACTGGCTCTTTGAAAAAGAGCTCAGAATGAAATGTTTAACTCAAAAGTTTTTAAATGTGGCCAACATTTTGAAAGCAAGTGATTCTAATAAAACAGAATAAATTATTTCATAAAAATTGCATATATATATACATATATAAACATACATACACACATATATATGTATATATGTGTGTGTGTATATATATATATATAAATATATATATATATATATATATATATATATATATATATATATATATATATATATATAAAAATTATACTAGACTACAATCTTTTGAGGGGAAACATTTTTATTGAGTTTATATCCCTAGTATCAACTTCTTCAGGTCCTTCACATAGTTGCAAGAAAAGAAAAGCATTTATTTACATCACAGGACCTGTTCCTCTTTACTGGTTTCTTTCTTTAAATTCCTTTAAAGATCTGGTATCGTTTTGAATTGGAGACAGGATGTTGAAGTAGATTTCATTCATATTCATGACTTCATTTACCACCTATGCAGGTCTGATTTTCAAATTTGTATCTCTACTCCACATGTCTCCTTTCCGTTCCACACCTATACAGCCAATGGACTCCTCCATCTTATTTCTAGAATATCTGAACAGTACCTCACATTCACTCTAGCTAAAACTTTACCCATGAATAAGGGAAGCTGAGAGAGTGTTTCTCATGTTAGTGAAAGTGTCCTTAACCAACTCTTGTTCACATCAGAAACCTTATAATTTTGATCATGGTCTGCTTATAGAACGAGTAGTCTATCGTCATGTCCATTCTATTTAATTTACAAAGTATCTCTCAAATAATCAACTTCTTTCCACTCACAGTACCACTATAATAATCCAGTATTTCATCAAGGCAGATTTTCTCCTAAAGCAAATAGTCTCTAGTTCCCCCATATCTACAAGTATATGTCTCATTCTATACGGTCACTACACGTGTACCATAGAGATCACATCAAAAATGCAAATGTGAGCATGTCAATGCTTTAAAAACAAAACAAAACAAAAAAAAAACAACTCTCCAAAGCTTTCCCATGGCTCGTAGAATCAAGATATAAATTGTAATATGGTTTCAAAGTCCTGTATCATTTGGCCAATTTGAGTTTATTTTCCATGTGCTTTTTTGTTTTAGTGATAACATCCTAGCAGTTCTCAAAAGTGCTGTAACTGGTATCTTTTCAAGTTCCTGTAAAATTGCTATTTTCTCTAATGAGATGGCTACTTTTGCCCTTTTCTCTTGGTTAATCCCTATTTAACTTTCTGTTCACAGCTCAATGTTATTTCCTCAAAGGAGCCTCCATTAAGCCTATGACTAATGGCCACCTAGATCCCTCTGCTTTTCGTTCCAAGCACTTGGCATAGTTTACAATGTACAATTTGGCATTATTTAATTACTCTCTGCTTACCACACATGGCCATAAGCTTTATATGGCCTGGGGTCGTATCTGTTTTTTCCACCATTGAATTTTTGGCAGTAATTAATGCCGGGAAATCAACAAACTTATGTAGACTGATAAGTATTTTGCTTGAAAAATAATCTTGAACTTTTCTTGGTGGTAACTATTCATAGCCACCCATATACCATGGTATTCATAACATTTATGACTGTGATTCTGGAACTGGGTGTATGGACCCCAAATAACCTACAAAATTGTCATTCTTAGATTTCTTACTGTGGTTGTACCAGGCCAGAATATAATCAGATGGCTTTCTGTTTTCTTTCACATTGCCTCTTCCCAAAACCATTGCTTTATCCCTTCATGTCAGCGTAGAGCCATACATCCCTGTAAAAGTTATTCTGTACCTGATCTGTTTCTTCCATTTAATTTTCAAAATGGAAATATTTTTTTCCAAAGAAGAAAAAAAAGCTGAGGAGTCGGTAGGGAATAAAAAAAAGACAAGGTACAAATTGTGCATTCTATTACTTGATTAACATTCTTGTGAGATATCCTCCTAAATAATCAGATCCCAAACCAATTTTCTACATGAACTACACAGTAAGGTCATAGGAAATGCCCTTAAAGCTTCCATTTCTATCTCAGAGTAGTAAAAGAGGGCAGTGCACAGTGGTGCAGATTTGCTGCAATGTTCAGCCTAGTTGTCTGGCAGACTGTTTCCCATGAATATCATTAGCCTGCCCATAAAAAGAAGCATACCTAGTAATGGGCAAAACACTACCCACAGTAAGATGAAATGCCTTCATAGCTAACAAACCGACCACCTGATATTTGCATGTTTGGGAATTACCAACAGGTGCAGGAAAGCAGGACAATAAGGATATTACGATACAGGTTAAGGAATTAGATTGAAAGAGAGTTTAGTATTACCACTGAGAGATGTTGAACTGAGCTTGGTATTTGGCAAAGGTTATATATTTGAAAGCTACAATAAAATATGAAAGGCTATGGAAAAGAGTGTACTAGTATTTAGAAGCAGTATTTAGAATACGTCTTAAAAGCCTTTCTCTGAAAAGAATATGTAGCATACACTAAATGAGGTAGTTTTGCATTATTATTATGTTCTTTCCTAATAGTGTTGAAGTGAAAATGTATGTTATTTATACCATTCTATATATATTGTACTAAAGCGTTATTTTAATAGTAAGTTAGGATTCTCAAAACAAATTCTCAAAACTGAATTTACTAACTTTCAATTTATTGAAAGCAATTTAATGGAATTACTTTCAATATAATTTATTTGTACAATCTAATGTGAACTGTATATATAAACTATAAGGACTATTAATAAATAACTTTTGTTATTTTATCACAAGAAAAATAAAATTTAAATTTGAGAATCTAGGAATTCTGAATAAATAAACAAGAGTCAGACTTTCATTAAGTTTACACGTGATTTCAATAGAAAGATGCCAAGATGGGCTTTCTATATCTAATATTTTGTCATTGTGAACATTTCTTAGATCACAAGTAGTATTAAACAAGGATGTTAATTTTGAAGTAAATGTTCTTTGTTGGTTGTAAGGAAGTCAATGATCATTTGTTGCTTATTTTAAACTTTAACTGTATTGCTGTCTAAAATGTTTGTGCATAATTTTAACATTTAAAATGTCACAATCATTTTGGACAACAAAAGAGCAATTATAAACTGTGGACAAAATATAAAATAAAATTACCTGAGAGCTCTGATGAGTGGCAAAAATACAGGGAGAATTTGGAAGGAAGTTCAGGCTTTAGGGAAGTGACAACATGACTACGTTTCCTGTTTGAGGGCCCGGGTGGTTAAAATACCAATAGAAAGTACAGCTGTATTTCTAAATAGAAAAAATATTGAAAGGAGCCTGGGGAATAAGAGTCACCAACAAGTGACTAGGTAACTCAGGGAAGCAGAGACCCAGAGAAACAAACTGCAAATTCTGTGTATGAGTTTGTCAAGATTGTATGCATGTGCAGGGAAAACTGAAAGCAGTCTGATTTGAGATCTAAGCTTCTACCCACATAAAGTATGGCAGGTTTGTAGCCCAATCTAGATTTTGTTAGACAAAGACATCAATTCCCTTCAGAACAATATAAAATAATTCAGAATACACACAATACAATGTGTATGATACAATCCCAAATTATTCAAAGTGTAAAAAGCCCTGCAATGGAAATATTTTCTCAGTGAAAAGAAAAGCAGCAAACACCAGCATGACTCAGATGTTGTTATTTTCAGACAAAATGTTTAAAGCAGATTTTAATATTTGTCATTGAGGTAAATGAATTAAATACAAACAATGGCATCAAAGAAATAGAAAATATTTTTAATGGAAAATTTAGAATGAAAAAATGCAATCTCTGAAATAAAATAGAAGCAGGGTATAATGGCAGAAGGAGATGCCACAGGAAAGGTGTAGTGTGTTTGAAGATAGATTAATGGTGATAATATCATCCATTCTGAAGAAGAGAGAGAAAAATTAATGAATAAAATTATCAGAGGCCCTTGGATGTGTGGGATATTTACCCCCCCACCATAGGCTTTGACCATTTTACTCGTTCATTTGTCTGCATATAGGTAATTGAAATGCCAAAAGAAGAAAAGTGAGACAATTGAACAAATAAAATGTTTGTACGAATAATTGCTGAATATCCTCTAATTTGGAGAACAACATAGATTTATAGATTCAAGAAGCTCAACCAAATCCATTCAGGATAAATTAGAAACACACACACACACACACACACACACACACACAAGTACATCCAAGTTAAACTACTAAAAAGCAATATTAAGAGAAATTCTTGAAATCAACTAAAAAATACACATTAAATATAGAGGCACAATGATTCTAACAATCAGTGTCTCATGGAGAAACCATGGAGTCCAAAAGGCAGTGAAGAAACATGTAAGGCTAAAAGAAAAAAAAAAAGAATAACATTGATATATGAGTAGATTTACATAAAGTATATCTAAGATAAACTGTTGCTGCTAGATCCATACTACGAGGGAAACATTGTAAATGAATATAAGACTGAATTAATTATTCCAGAGGGAAATTCTAATCTTTAAGAATGACAATGAACATTAATAGCAAATATCTCTGTGAATATAAATATAATTATACATATGAAACTAACAAACAAACAAAACTATGTATGAAACTATCCCAGTCAAAATAAAAGCAGAAGTTTTTCAAAAAAGTCTCAGATCAATTCAAAAGTGGAATGGAAGCATGAACAACTTAACAAAGTTAAATTTAAAGTAGAAGAACAAAGTTAGAGGAAAAATACTACCTGACTTCAAGATATAAAGTCACACTAACCAAACCTCTGGCTTCATAGACTTTTTCTGACAGGAAGCAGACAGTAAACACATTCACATTTGTAGGTCATATAAATGTTCTCTTCACAATTACTCACCTCTACCATTGTACCATGAAAGCTGCATACGCAGTACATAAACAAGTGAGCTTCTTATATTTTAGTAAATCTTCATTTACAAAAGTTGGCAGCAAGCCCAATTTGCCTTGGTCCTGATCAAGACTGAAATT
Source organism: Rhinolophus sinicus (assembly GCF_036562045.2). Taxonomy (NCBI): domain Eukaryota; kingdom Metazoa; phylum Chordata; class Mammalia; order Chiroptera; family Rhinolophidae; genus Rhinolophus; species Rhinolophus sinicus. Next base: position 76,092,570 of record NC_133757.1, on the reverse strand, counting down.
GACAAAAGAATCGACTTACAGATTGAAGGAATAAAATAGAGAGTCCAGAATAGACCCATTTATATTTGGCCAATTTTCAATGAAAAACACTAAACCAATCATGGGTGAACATTTGGTACTGCTTTCTCTATGTCGTCATAATTTGCGTTTCCCAAGTAATGGTATTGAACATCTTTAGGAACTTTAGGAATTTTATTGAAGTGTTTGTTAAAATCTTTTTTTTGTGTGTGTGAAAATCTGAAAAAGACTGGTAATATAAAGATTTGATGCTGATATGGAGTAACTGGAGCTCTTATATACTATATTGATGTTGAGCATATAAACTATACTTTTTTGAAAATGGTTTGGCAAGTTCTTAAAGTGGTAAACAAACCCTTACCATATAACTCAGCAATTTCACCCCTAGTTATCTATACAAGGGAAATGCAAGAATACGTAAATTAATGTTTATAGGGGATTTATTAGTAACAAAGAAAACTGAAACAATCTTCTATTAACTAATGAATATATGAACCAATTATGGCATATCTATATAGTGGGATAATATTTATCAATATAAATTAACCAACCTCTGAAACAAGCAACAACAGGGATAAATGTTAAAATTACTGTGCTGGCTATAAGAAGTGAAATAATATATAATATAATATATGTATATATATGTAATATTATATAATGTTAATAAAATATTATGACAATTAAGTTTGTGAACTTGTTGCAACTTGTTGCAAGTTTTTGATATCAGAGGGATTATTCAGTATGAATTGGTACCAACTGGAGAAGCATTAAACCAAGTTTACTATTTGGAAGTGCTGAAAAGGCTGCATGAAAAAGTTAGACAAAAATGACCTGAACTTTTCACCAACAATTCATGGCTCTTGCATTACGACAATGCATCAGGTCACAGAGCACTACCAGTAAACAAATAACTATTGGAACACCCTCCCTACTCACCCGATCTGGCCCCCAATGACTTCTTTCTTTACCCGAAGAGAAAGGGAATATTGAAAGGAAGACATTTTGATGACATTCAGGACATCAAGGGTAACACGATGACAGCTCTGATGGCCATTCCAGAAAAAGAGTTCCAAAATTATTTTGAAAGGTGGACTAGGCACTGGCATCAGTGCATAGCTTCCCAAGGGGAGTACTTCGAAGGTGACTGTAGTGATATTGTCACTATGTAGTACTTTTTCTAGGATGAGTTCGCAAACTTAATTGTCTGAACTCATAGGTGAATAGTGGTGAAAATGGCAGTGTTTCAATTTGGAATTGTTTTGGAGAATTTCTACTGTCATACTTTTCCTGTTCCATTATACCACTAAGTTGGCGACTTACACATTTAATAAATCTCTGAAAATATATGTAATAAAAGGCATGCTGTATCTTGTAGTGGGAAAAGTGCAAACTCCAGAAATATTTACTCAAATGTGCATCCATTTAATCATTTATCAACTATATATTTAATCTCTTCTTGTACACTGGGCACTGTGCTAAGCACTGGGGACACACAAAGGAATAGAAAAATTCAAATGCTGGGTGGTTTCAAGTCCAGTTTCACTAACTAAAGGAAAGACCTGGAAAAAAAATCACTTTCTATTCTAATCTTCAATGCTTTTTTCTCTAAGATAGAAAGTATATATAACTCTGAAAAAAACTAAATTAGTTTATTCACAGATACGAATATAATTGTTTATAATACCTGTTTTTACTAATACATTGTTTTTTACTAATACATTGCTGTTTTCACTAATACACTGTAAGCATTTAAGGTCTTTTTAAACGTTTGACTATTATATATAAAGAAAGAGAAAATGGTTAAATGTGAGATAGTAGTAAGGACAATTTGAAAACGTCAGGGAGACACTGAGCGCATAAGAGAAAGTAGACAACGTGGTCTGTCAGAATATATTCTTGAGGTTTCTGAAGGAACTGGGGAATCGGTATGAATTGTCCTAGTAAATATTTTGTTAGTTTGTTTTGTGTATTTTCTCAGATATGGAATAATTATGGTAGAGGTAAAGTCACAGGCATTGAAGAGAGGAGTCATAAAAATTCCCTGGATACATGAAATGAGGGCCTCATTAAGTAGAGCTAAGAAAATGTTACTTAAGCTAAGCTAGTGTTTATTAAAATTTTCAAATCGCTGTAAACATTTAAGGTCTTTAATATATTGTATTAATTACCATAGACCACTTTGTAGCTATTCTTCTCTAAAAAAACACCCCCCTTCACTTTGAAAACACATGATCCTCACTATAATAAGTGTTATGGAAAGGATAGATAGTTAAAATCCACAGACAAGTCATAATTTTGGTTTTAGATAAAAACCACCTTTATTTCAATTTGTATAATATTAAATTGAACTATTTTTATTTTCAAATTAAGCTCCCAATGTAAACCCTGTGATAAAATATGAATTAATATGGAAATGCATTTATACTACTTGCTAGAACTGCATAACTCGAGTCTTAGCCAATAATTGCTTTTATGTGATTTATTTTATTTTCTCCAATTGCAAGTTTGAAGGTCAAAGTTTTAAAGTTTTAGTCTTTCATACTTTTAAAACTATAGTTCACCCTTAGAAAATAATATTTTCCTACTGTGTCCGTAACAGATGATGTGGGGCTAGTAGGTGGACCAGGCCAAGAGTAATTGAGGCAAAACTTGGATATTATTGCATAAATATTGCATATATCATGTTGGGCAGAAATGTATTTAAGTCGTGGCAGTAATTAAACCTAGAAAAAGGATAAATACATTTATTAAAACATATTTATAGACATGTGTCCATGTGCCAGGCACTTTTCTACATGCTGGGGTAAAACAGAGACTTCAACACATAATAATTTCTTCCGTTAAAGTGCTCTGAAGTTATTTTATTTTTATGGTTTTATGAATCCATGTTTATAAATAATAGGGAATCAGGCAATTGGGGCTAGAACATGTGAGTGAGTTTTCAGTGATTTAAACCAATCTTACGGAATAAGACTCATGCAGAAAGGGACAGCCAGAAGCCCAACCTGAATAAACACCACAGGTCAACACCCAAAAGCTGAAAATAAGGGAGCAGGAGAAAAGGGAAGTGAATTCTGTACAAATACAGATTAGTGGATTGGTGGAAACTAAGGAATGCTAGATGGCCTGTGCCTTGGTCTTATGCTCTCTGGGTGGATAAAAAATTCAGTGTCCAGCAAAGTAGGAGAAACTTATTTTTGAACGGTACCCTATTAGTTTAACAAGCGATTAAAGCTAATAAATATATTTGTAACCTTGTGGGGAAAAAAAAAAAAGCATGAAGACACTAAAACTCCAAAACTTTGACTTTAATACATGCAACTGAAGAAAATAAAATAAATTCCTAGATGACTGAAGCGGCTTCATGGCAAGGGGACAAAATCAAATCGGCATGCTTAAAAGTGGAATAAAAAAAAGTTATATACTTTCTTCCTTCAAGCTAACTTTTAAAAGTCAATTATTATGGATAATTTACTTCTTCATTTAAGAAAATAATCTTTTGATTGAGTTGTAATTATCATTGTAGAAAATTGTACAACATGCCAACTTTATTTTTCTATTGAGTTATCAATGACAGCGTACTAGCATTTATCAGGTTAAAATTGCTATGAAAGCTGCTTTATCCCTAAAGGATTATAGTTAACATGAAGCTCAGCCTTGGAGGTTCCAGGGTAAGGCAAGATTCACCTTGTCTCTCAGATTGTTGCTTTTATACAAACATGACATTTTGGTTGGAATTTATGTTTGACAGCTCTGTAATGTAATTTTCCAGAATGTGTTGAAGTGGAACCAAATGTCATTGACTTCATTCAGTAGATTTTCTGCCTGATGGAACATACCATTACTCTTCTATTTATTTTTATAAACAACATAAAAATAATTATTTTTATTGGTGGAGTTTCCTCCACAATATTTTCCAGAAGAGCAAGATCATATATTAGCTCCTATCTATGTCCATGGCTGAGTATTAATTGACTTTGATCTGTAAGAAACTGCCTATGTTTAGTTCCATTTTGGCATTATTTGTACTAGCAGTTAACAGGTAGAATTGACTTAGGAATATATATGAGTGGGGGGAGAATTATGTGGGGGTAATTTAGGAGAGTTCATGTAAAAGGCATCCATAAGTATAGAGAATGAAAAAGTGATTTGATAATATAAAGCCAATTTATAATTTGAGGGGAGAAATGAAGTTGAATCAAATACAAGTTGAACTAAATACAAGTTAAACACACACACATATGCACACTTGGCTCTTGGGACCCAGTTTTGTAGGGGGAAGGAAGCGGCTGTAAGGCTGAGGATCTTGAAGCTCCGAAGGTTGATATGGGTCACGGTGTCTGTCACAGTGGCACACAGATTTTTCTGAAGCTAACTTACAAAAGAAAATGTCTATAGGTTTTGGATAGTGTGATAAAGAAGCCCGCCAAATGTGATTTTTTTTTTTTTTTTTTTTTTTTTTAGTAGTAGTTAACTTGAACTTAGGATTTCAAAGTAAAATATTAACTTTCTCTATCAGATTAATCAAAATTGTCCTTGTGACTCTAGGGAAGCTGTGATTACTTGGAAGAGAGGCTATTATTAGGATGATTGTATTTTTTGATTCTTTTTCTAAGTACATGTTGCTGCTTATCTCTATTCCATTAATAAAAGAAGAAAAATCTATCTCCATATGCAAATTATAATTTTAATCAATCTATTTAGCACACTGAACTTGGGAATGCAATAAATGAAATACTTTATTAGTATAGCAGAAACCTAAACCACAGTGAGTTTGTGGTTTTAAATGTATAAACTTAATTTCTTATTTGCTACTATCTCCTATCAACATTTCTACATGAATGTATCATATATAGATGATAAGAAATTAGGATGCAGAAATGGTAGACGGGAGGTAAGAAAATGGTTATCTTAGAACTTCAGCATAAAAGGCCATAATATGATATGATTGATTATTTTACATAGTAGGAACACAGGAAAAGTATTAGAACAAAGGGTACTGTGGATAAGGTAGCTAGATTATATTCTTTGGCCCTAGACTGTACAAAGTCAAGTTATCTTTAAAGAGAAAAAAAAGTCATTAATTTTCCTGCTGGTCTCCAGAAAGTTCAGACAAATACGTTAAGAACCCCTTGGGACTTCTCAAGCTTATCTTAATCAGCAGCTAGCTATTCATGAGAAGTTATTTGAAAATGAAGCAAGCATAAACTTCTGGGCTCTGGGTCTTTGAAAGAGAATATAAAGCATGCACTTTGCTTGATTCAGAGCTGACTCTGCTGCCTTGTTCTCACTAATACTTGACATAAAATTCTCCATCCCACCTTGCTCAGAAATCTGAAAGTTGCCTGACCTTTCCTGCATCAGCTGCCTCGCCTCTCCCTCGTACCTCCTCACCCTTATTTCCAGCATTTGTACCATTTCTCCTCCCTAAAACTGAGTCTCTCTGATTATAATCTGTAGACTATGGGTTTTCAGTTTTATACATATATGTGTGTGTGTGTGTGTGTGTGTGTGTGTATATATATATATATATATATATATATATATATATATATGTATATATGTGATTGTTCAGCCTTAAAAGAAATGAAAAATGAAAACCTGAGACATGTTACAGCATGTTTGAGACAGATGAATCTTGAGGACATTATGCTAAATGAAACATGCCTGATACAAAAGGACAAATATAGCATAATTCCACTTATGTAACATACCTGAAATAGTCAAATTCATAGAGATAGAAAGTAGAACAGCGGTTACCAGTGGCTGGTGAAGGGTAGGATTAAGGGGAGTTTTTGATTACTGGGTACAGAGTTGCCATGTGAGATGATCCAAAAGGAGTTCTGGAGATGGATAGGGGTGATGGTTTCATGTTGTGGATATATTTAATATCACAGAATTGAACACTTAAAGTGGTAGGTTTTGTGTTATGTACATTTTACCAGAATAAAAAAGTTCAATTTATTCATCAACATGGATTTTTCTTCTGTTTCACTTCTTGCTTCTTAAATCATCTGCAGGATAACATGATATAGAAAGTATATAATTTCTATAAAATTATATAGAAAGTATAGTATAGTGCGTATATTATAGTGAGTAGAGTTAGATGTAGGCAAACTTGAAGCTGGAGATCAGAAAGTGTTTAGATACGAATTCTTTAGTGAAACTAAGGCATTCCTCCTTCATTTCCTCCATATTTCTCACTACCTAGTCTAAGTACAACAAAAAATATCTCAGATACAATGTTAGCGGTTGGGCATGAAAGAGATCGGCCTTAAAATAGAACTTAGTCTTGCCAAGGAAATTTCTTGAGAAAGAAAGGCCAACTCTTCTATATAATATACACTAGGTTGCTACACAATTTTTATAATATTAATAAGGTAATATTTTTTAAAAAATTTGTGATATATGGATGATGTGTTACAGAATTGTACACCTGAAACCTATGTAACTTGACTAACAGTTGTCACCCCAATAAACTTCAATTTAAAAAAAAAATAAGTTACATGCTATAGTATCAAATATTAAATAAAGCTTAGAGAATATATGCTGCTGGCTGTTTTTGGGAACATTTTCATTGACTTTTTTTTAAAATTTAGGAATACTCTTACAATACAATTTTTTTTTTAAATTAAATTTATTGGGGTGACAACTGTTAGTAAAATTACGTAGATTTCAGGTGTACAATTCTGTATTACATCATCTATAAATCCCATTGTGTGTTCATCACCCAGAGTCAGTTCTCCTTCCATCACCATATATTCGATCCCCCTTACCCTCATCTCCCACCCCCCCACCCCCCTTACCCTCTGGCAACCACCAAACCATTGTCTGTGTCTATGAGTTTCTGTTTCTCATTTGTTTGTCTTGTTCTTTTGTTGCTTTTGGTTTATATACCACATATCAGTGAAATCACATGGTTCTCTGCTTTTTCTGTCTGACTTATTTTGCTCAGCATTACACTCTCAAGATCCATCCATGTTGTCACAAATGTTCCTATATCATCTTTTCTTACCACCGAATAGTATTCCATTGTGTATATATACCACAACTTCTTTATCCATTCATCTATCGAAGGACATTTTGGTTGTTTCCATGTCTTGGCCACGGTAAACAAAGCTGCAATGAACATTGGAGCACACGTGTCTTTATCTCTAAATGTTTTCAGATTTTTTGGGTAGATACCCAGGAGAGGGATTGCTGGGTCATATGGCAATTCTATTCGTAATTTTTTGAGGAACCTCCACACTGCCTTCCATAACGGCTGCACCAGTCTGCATTCCCACCAACAGTGTATGAGGGTTCCTTTTTCTCCACAGCCTCTCCAACATTTGTTACTATTTGTCTTGTTGATGATAGCCATTCTGACTGGGGTGAGGTGATATCTCATTGTGGTTTTGATTTGCATTTCTCTGATGATTAGTGATGTTGAGCATTTTTTCATATGTCTATTTGCCATTTGTATGTCCTCTTTGGAGAAATGTCTCTTCAAGTCCTCTGCCCATTTTTCAATTGGGTTGTTTGTTTTTTTGTTGTTGAGTTGCATGAGTTCCTTGTATATCATGGATACTATTTAACTTAGATTACTAGAATGGCGAGGGGAGTTCTATACATAATAGCAATACAATTACAAAGAAATATATACAACTGTTGCTATAAACATAGGAAGGCAATCCTGTAGAATCATTGTGTGAATAAAGTAGAAATTATGGGTCATATTTTAGAAAATGTTGAAAAAATTAATATCTAGGGATATTAATATTCATGGAGAAAGAAAAGTTAATAAAACCATTAGGCAATGTGACTATAGTCGATGAGTTGTGAATCTGATGTGTAGACAGCAGCTGTGTCACTCTGTTGGGGATGTCATGGTGCTGCACCTGCTTTTTTCTACCGGGAGGAGATGGGGACAAATGTCCAGCTAATCAGCTGGCACCAAAGAATTTTATAAACAACTTGTCTCTGTGTGTGCATGGATGAGCAAGGAACAAAAGAGGAACATTATGTTTCTAAGCATGTAGTTTTGGTTGATTCCATTGAAAATAGAGCATTATGTAATACAAGATGACATAGAAAGTATTTCTAGAAAAGGTTCTAATAACATTTGGAAGATCACTACTGCTATGATTTCCTGTATTTTAACATAATACACTTTAGCGTTGTATACTTATTCGTATACATGCAAATACACATTACATATGTAAAAATAAGAAACAAAATACAATAAACTGCGTGTTTTGAGAAAGTTTTTTTTTTTTAATGTTCTAATTCACTGTCAAGGTTTATTCAAAATTATACCCCTTTCCTCAAACATACCCATTATTATTGAAGAATTTCTCTACAATAATGGAACATGACAAAATAAAAACATAATGAATACAGTTTAAAATAGGACATTTCATTAGAAACTATCAAGGGAACAGTGAACTGAGACAATTGTATAAATAATTCAATAAGCATAAATTATTGTTCATGCAAAGTAATAATCCACTTATATACTTACACAATATCATGAGAACACTCTCTTTTTTCACGTTACCACATACATGTCTTTGCATTTATTTCAAATTTTAAAGTTTACAATTTAGAAAATCATCAAGAAGCAGCAATATGAGACATAAGTAATTTAATTCTAAAGATTGAATTAGTTCTGTTCAAGGTTCTTATCACTTTCACTGTGTTTCCTACTCTACATTCAATTTTCTCTATTTTTTTCTCTCCCCTTTATTTTTGTCTTTTGATGGAATAAATAAGTAGGAGTCTTAAAAGCAACAATACATCTATTATTTCTCCATTTTTATCATTATTCTATTCCTCTCAATCCCTAGCAATTACAATACAGCACGCTATTTACTTTTTGGAACAAACCAGTAATAAGCATCACATATTTTAGTTTCCTTGTTAAGAACTTGAATATTAAATGGTGAAAGCAGGCACAGCCTCTTCTAGAAGTGCACTGTGCAAACTCTTGTTCATATATGTCCTCTTTACACTTGCAAATTGGATAAATGCAGCCACAGTTGTTTTGACAGCTAATGAAATGTGAATGTGCACAATTACATTCCAGTGTACTACTAGTATTTGTGGAAAATAAGATGGCATTTTAATAATTTGTACTGAAATGCCTTAAATTCTGCCTCATGCACCTGATTTTATGATGCATACTGAAACATTCAAATTGAAATTTCTGTTATGTGTGTGTGTGTGTTTGTGCATACATGTACGTATGAATCTAGAATCTGTGCATTTGTTACCTATTTGATAGCATGATTTATATATCCTGTATAATGCAAAATAGTGAAAACCAAATTATGGTAGCTTGGAAATAAATTTGAAGGCCCTTGCTTTTTTATTATTTTAGCCTCTGCCTTTTAAGGAATTATTGTGGAAAGAATGTATTGTAGGGCTTTTAGAATACTTACATCCATGCGAAAACATATCGTTCTTACTAAATTGGTGTTCCATTATTTTAGGTTAATCACAGAGACCATAGTAATCCAGCCTTTTGAGTTACAATGGGATATGCATGTGACCCAGGGTGATATATTATGTATCCCCTAAACTGAGCCAAAATTCAAGAAAATATCTTTGATTTCAAGCAGCCTATGCTTTCACTGTGTTCTTCCTGCATTTCCCTATAAGGTTGATCATAAAATATATGAAAAAATGTAGGTAACATAAGGTAATTATAAAAAGACAAGTTGAGGTTTTAAATGGGGCACCAATTAGGAAAACAAAAATGGTGTAATATAAATCTAATATAGACAAAGAATGGACCATAGATTTGGCACTAAGTTTGGGATGTTAAAAATGAAATGAGAAATTGAGTAGATTAATAATGCACAATGACAACAAAATATTTTTAAAAGATTGCTTTTCTTAAGGTGGGAAATTTTTTCTAGAAGATATCAGTAAAAAGAATACTATTGTAATTAGCAATGTCTTTAACAGCAGGATTATAATAAACATTGATGTTTTTCTTCCAACTTCCCTCAATACAATGTTAAATGGGACTCATATTCAACAAAAAAATTTCTATAGGGCAACCCTGTGTGGCAAAATCTAAGCATTCTGCTGACTTGGTTAAATTATGATGTAGATGTTTACTGAATGCCTTTTGCACGTTTCTTCGTAAGTGCCATTATTTCTCAACAAGTTGATATCCTATATAAATTTATTTACAATCATTGTTATTTGTCTGACCTAATTTTGATTAAAAAGTTTCCAAATTGCCATTGGGAAACCACCCCTTTAATTAAGATGGTGTTTTCCAGCTCTGAGGTTCCCTAGGAGGGCAGGGATTGGTCCTAACCAATGGCATATTGCATTCCCTTAGCTAAAAACAGAGATTCACAGAAGGCAAAATTCCAAAGCAGAACTGTGAGATATGAGATGTTTGCTGAGTCTTTGGGGACAGTTCTTCCCTTTTAAAGACAATTTCAGATGTATTTCTTTTTGACATGTTGCCACCAATTTTTGTTACCTCCATATGGCTCCTGAAAATGACATTATCTATATATCATCATCATCATCACCATCATCATCATCATCTGTCTTATCTTTGATCTCTGAAAAAAATCCCTAAAATTAGCTATTTTTCATTTTTATTGCCTGAAGATTTAGGCTAATCTGGGTATCCTATTTACATTTATAATTTTAAGTGTTTCTATAGTAAGGGATGATTTTGTCAATAAGAAAAAGCAAAGGTTGGAGCAGATAGAGGAAGGGACAAGAAAAAATTTTCCCTTAAGCCTCATGTACTTTACAGTATTTGGCAACTTTAGAAATAATACGTCAAATCTAGACGGATATGCCAGAGAAGGACACGAGATTTTTGTTGATATCAGCTTGATACATTTTGTATTTTAGAAAAATTGTACTGTAGGGAGAATTTGTTCTGCATTATTTTTCTATTCCAATGTATTGCAGGAGTTTTCACTTTAGGCAATAATGATTGAAATTCAATTTTCCTTCATGTCTTGTGAGCATGTTTTGCTTCTTTACAGCTCTTTTAGTAATGATAAAATCATTTCTTTTAGAAAATAAAAAAACTACAACAGAACCCTTTAAATGATGTATATTTAAAACCCTGGTAAATATACACAGCATCATATAACATATACCATTGTTTACAATATATGAACTACATATTAGTTATATATAAAAATACATCTCTGTTGAATTGAGTACTCCTGATGATATAAATAAAAATGGGGTTTTATAAATGATATTTTTGTTTATCAAGAATCTAATTGTTTTAAATCTAGGTTTTAAAAGTTGTTTAAAGACTTTTGTTTTAGTGTTTCTCAATAATTATCTCCTTAACTAAAAACAAACAAACAAACAAAAAAACTCAATGAAGAATAGATTATTAAAATAAATCTATACTTCATTTGCCAAACATTTCTTGTTCATAGGCTATTACAGTAATCTCCATTTCTATAATAAGAAGGCTATAACTTCCATGAAAAGATACTGCTTTAATGTAATGTGTTGTTGATAGTTAGATAAATACTACTCTGTGTAATGTGCATTGACTATTTTCTAATTAAAATGTGATTCTTAATTACTACCTCACCCTGAAACTGCTAGGTTCTTTGAAAAATCTGTTCATGTGACTGTGAAGTTACTGAGGGACATGGAATTCTAACAGAACTATCCCTAAAGTAGAAGAGATGATCATTCTCTTAGCTGGTTTATAGAGAGCAATTATATACATGGCAACTAGCTGGTCAACTACTTAATTTTCTAAGCTTTTGTTGAATCATAGGGAAAAGAGAAATAAGTAAAACTCCACCTTGTGGAATTACTATAAGTATTAAATTTACAACGCACTTAAACCTCTGAGGAACAATGCCTGGTGTGGAATAAATGCACACATTTTATGCATAGGTTTATTATTATTAGGCTATTTTACATGTCCATATAAATTTCTTATGATATATTTTTTTCATATAACATGTTATATTTATATATAAATACATTATATATAAACAAAATATAAATATAATATATTTTAACAATTTTTTTCTCCCTAATTCAAATTATAGCATCTTTGATCTCCAAACCAGTGTCATTTATTAAAACTCTATTCATTCTAAATCTGTAGAAAGTCATGTGGAAAGCCTAACATAGAGCCTGGCATATACTAGTTGCTCAAGATATGTTAGATTTAACAATATCACCTTCACTGGTTTTGTTTCTTGTGCTCATATTGTTGTGTCAACATCAAATGTGTTTTATGCTCAGTTCTCCCTAACATACATGCCCCACATGCGTCTCCAAGGTCTCCAGGAGGAAGGGTAACTCTGATTCATTTTCTTTGGGATCAGTATCATCTTTCTCCTTCCCCTTCACCCACCATAACACTTCTTTCCGCTATTCACTGTTATTTCCAGCATCTTCTAAATTCATTTTTCCCTTGAACCAATATGCTGACCTCTTCCCCCAGAAAATATTTCATAATTCGTGGGCTGTTAATGTTTAACCATAGCATTGCAAATTCAGTAATAAGACTATTATGAATGTTAAAAATTGGGGCAATTTTTTGTGTATTTCTTTCCAAAAGAGTGGCAAGATCGTTCAGCGATTCTGTTTCATACGGTTTATAGAATGCATTCAGTCATTTACTTAGTTTTTTTTCCCTTAATGCTTCTTAGTCGTTTTTGACTCATTTTACATGTGACCAGAATGAGACATCTTTTCTGCTTAAAGAAATGTTATTTACCACAAAAGTAGAGCATGCAACAGCTGGTTGAAAATCACCCAAAACGAAGAATTATGAACAGAGAAATTAATTTTTTTATTAACTTGTTTTTGTTTTGGAAACTAGCTTGCATTTTTTTCTAAAAGTTTTTTGGGTGGGGAGAAGAACATAAGCTATATTAAGGGTGTCTGTATATTGGCATCAGTTATATCCATTTGGAATTCTGGCTCTGTCTTTTCTAACTGTTTGACCCTGGACAGTTTCCTCAACTTCCCTTGGCCTCAGTTTTCTCATATGTAGAATGTGTATAACATAGTTGCAACTACCTTGCAAGGTTTGACTTTGTTTCTTTTTTTAATTAAGTATTGTTTGTAAAAGACAACACAATGCCCTGGCATATATATAGTAAGCACTTTTAACTTAGGAGTGATTGTGTCAGCCAGGAGAAAACTGTGCTTTTTCCTCAATCTATTAATACTTTTCTAGGCAACTACTTAACTGGACATTCTCTGTAGCTTTGAATTCACTGCAGCTGCCCAAATATAATATATGCTATATGAAATATATCTTTGATTTATAAAACATATTGTGTAATATGTACTTTATGTTATATTTATGTATGTTATATACTTAATCAAATACAAATCAAATTATATTAAATCTAATTTGAAGAAATTAATGGGTTTAATTTAATAATATTTCCTATTTAAAATGGGTCAATCTGTACGTGAACTTAAGTTTCCCATATATTTATATAGAATCTTATCCTAAAAACTATTTATCTAACTTCAGATTGCTAGTTCAAGAAAAGCATTCACTGGACTTTTTAAAACACTTTCCAGACTGGAAGCTAATATTGATTTACAGTACAAAGTAGAATAAATGAAAGGAAAAATATTTTATTTATGTTTCACACAGGTAGACATTAGAAATCTTTAAGTGTCCCTGAGTGGTAAAAAATGTGTATGGGGTGTGTGTGTGTGTGTGTGTCTACATATACGCTCATATGTATCTTTTTTAAAGACAGTGTTACTTGAAATGTAAGACAGATTTGGTTCTGTAAAAACAAAAGGGCATTTGCACCAACATGGATAGATCTTGAGATTATTATGCTAAGTGAAATAAGACAGAAAAAGTCGAGAACCATATGACTTCACTCATGTGAGATCTAAAACTGAAAGCAACAAAGTAAGAAGACAAACAAAGAAACAAAAAGGCTAGACATAGACGATAGTTTAGTGGTTGCTAGAGGGAAAGTAAGGGTAGAGGGAGGATATAGGAGAGGGTAAAAGGGGTCAACTATACATATGGTGACGGAAGGGCAGCTGACTCTGGGTGCGGAACACACAATGTGATAGACAGATGATGTATTATAGAATTGTACACTTGCAACCCATGTAACTTTACTATTGTCACCCCAATACATTTTAATTAAAAAAACAAATTATTTCCTTCTCTTTGGTTTGATTTTAGTTATTTTATTTGCTTTTGTTTTACAAATTGAATTTGTTTGCCAGAAGTATGGCTATTTTAATATTTTTCTGTGTCAGTTTTCATAAGTTTATTTTTCAAAAAAATTGCGTATTTTATCTAAGTTGTTAAATATATTGGTATAAAATTTTTCTTAAGATTCTCTTTTTATCTTTGTCTTCTTGCATATAGTGTCTCTAGAAAGAGTTGTTTCAGTCCTGATGATAGAAAATAATTTGCTCTTCTTTTTCTAGTATCTTAAGGTGGAGGATAATATCATAAATATTACTCTTTTTTTAATAAAAGAATTACATTTAAAACTGAAAATTCCCCATAACCACTACTTTACTGAATCATATAAATTTTGTTTGTTTTTTATGTTTAAATTTCTGTTGTTAGAAATAACTTCTATTTTTCTTTGTGATTTTCTTTTTGACATTTGATTTGGTTAATTTCCAAATACATTTGTATATTCTAAATACCTTATTGTTATCAATTTCTAATCATTCTGTTGTGCTCAGAGAATATGCTCTGTAAGTTTTCAATCTTGGAAAATTTATTCAAGCTTATTTAATGGCCTAACATGTGGTCTATCTTAGAAAATGATCAGTATGCACTTGTAAAAATGTTATTCTGTAATTATTGCCATTGTGTTCTATAAATATAAATTAGGTAAAGTTAGTCACTAATGTTGTTCAAAATGTTTATATCCTACTGAGGTTTTTCCTACTTGGTTTGTTAACTAATTGGAAAAGAGTCTTCAAAATCTCAAATTGTAATTGTGAGGATTTGTCTGTTTCAACCTTTATTTCTTTTAGATTGTCTTCATTAATTACATTTTCTGTTATAGACATTCACATTGAGGATTGTCTCTTCCTGATGACTGCATTTTGACATTATGATACATTCTTTTTTTATCGCACCGATATTTCTTGCTTGAAGTGTACTTTGTATGATATTAATACAATCATACCAGCTTTCTTGCGCTTATTATTAAATAATATATTAGTTTATAATTGTAAAGTACGTACAAAAGTATCTGGCATGCAGTCAGAGATACATAAGTAGAAAAATAAACAAACCCACGATTTTTAATGATGACTTTATTCCATACAAACTAATCTACGTACTATCCTCTTCACACACTGTTCTCCACAAATACCATTCCATTCCCCTTGTAGGAAGTGCCACCTCCTACTTCTACTTTTACTTGAGTCTTAGTCATTTTTGTTATAGTTTCTTTCCTTTTCATGACATTTCCTAAAATGGGGGTTTCCCTTCTCTAAGCTCCTATAACCGCCAACATCTTTCTCTCACTCTTACTTTTCATTTGCTGCCTCTAAATGTAATTTAGGTTTTATGTTTATTTTAGCTCATCATTAGGGTCTATGTTCTTTTTATGTTAGGTTACACTCTTACTTGTGTCTCTCTTTCCTCTACAAGCTTAGGTAAATGTGTTTTATGCTTTTGGCCCACTTGTACGTATAGCTTCTCCTCAGAATTGTCTTTGGTATATGGCGAGGGACCGAACAGCGATAGGGCAATACAATGTCAGTGGGTAACCAGAATGAAAGAGGCACCAGGGAGGAAAATGCCTCTGGCAATTAGGCAAGTGGTGCTGAAGTTATCTTAATCTGCTTCCTAGTTTTACCTACGTCTATTGGAACAGTGCTGATGGAATATGATATATATTCCAGAACAACAAGAAGTATGGGGACACTAGTGTCCCATTCATTATTTCAGCCAGTGCTCAGAATGACAGTAATGAGAATGCCCTATACATCACGTACCATGTGAAAGTACTTTCTAAATGTTTCATATTCAAACTGATTATTTAGTTGTTGTCATTAACATTTTACACAGGAGGAAATGGAGAGACTGCTGTAGGAAGCAGTGTTGCCAAGAACTCTTAGCTATTATAAGTCAGTCAGGTTTTGAACCAAAGTTGTTTCAGCTTCAGAGCAAACATGCATGTGTAGGACCGATCTTTCTTTGATTTGTTACGAATAGAGAAGCAGCATCCTCTAAATCTTCAGAAGTGAGATAGAGAGGCTGGTGTAAGAGTTCTGATTTGTCCTGTTAACCTGCCAATGCCCTCACTGTGTCTGTATAGAGTGATAAAGTGTTAGCCCGTGGTAACTACTACAGGCATACTTTCCTGAAATAAAAGAGTAGATAAATAACCAATGCAAATGCCATTTATTCATTAAAATTCTACACAGCAAAATATCTAGTCATTATCTCAACGACCAATATACTCCAGTGTCTTCATGTATATCATAAAACATAATAAAATGGGTAATGGATATATTCTCCTTAATAATATTGCTGCAATTTAAATTCCCATTTAATGACATGAATAGGATCACATTGCTGTGCATAAAACAGTAAAATGTCAGGTTATAGTTCAACAAAGAGCTGCATTATTATTTAAAGGAAAATTAATGAATCATCCAAAACAGCATATAATAATTTTTT
Organism: Rhinolophus sinicus; assembly: GCF_036562045.2. Taxonomy (NCBI): domain Eukaryota; kingdom Metazoa; phylum Chordata; class Mammalia; order Chiroptera; family Rhinolophidae; genus Rhinolophus; species Rhinolophus sinicus. Next base: position 76,075,898 of record NC_133757.1, on the reverse strand, counting down.
CACATGGTGTTTTCTATTTAAATCATTTTTTTTCCTACTCCAAGAACAAAATCAGTATATCCTGTATCTCTCAGCTTTGCTTTCCACTAGCATGGTTAAAATATGAATTTAAACAAATTACTATTTAGAGATAATTTTTCATGATTCTGACATAAAACTCTCATTACATTTTAAAATAAGCTATTAATAAGCTGAAAGTGTAACATAAAAGCAGAAGTTTCCTATTCTTTCACAACAAAAATCTGACAGATATATAATACCAAAATCTCCCACAAGACAACTTCCCCGCAATGACAACCTAGTATAATGCAAGTTAGAGTTACTGCGCTTCAAAAAGAAACATAAAAAAAAAATGCTCACAAATCCCAAGCACTCTATCCCAGGGCGTACTTCCTCTGTTTATGTCTTAAATGGAACATTAAATGCATATCTGCAAAGGATATGCATAACACTTAATCTAATAAAGACATTTTCTGGGAAGCATTATAAAATCTAGTGAAATCTATTGCTGTACAGTCACCCAGGATGAAATAGAAACTGAAATTTTTATGAAGTTTTCTATGTAAAGCGTCACTGAAGTTATATAGGAACATTTCATTCGTAGCTTCCTTTCCTCATGTTCCTCCTTTCTCCAAGAAATGTTTGGAGGGCCTCATGTTAGGAATAACGTAGTGAGAGAGAGAAATCTGTTTTTGTTTTTTCATTTCTAAATTTTAAGAATAACTGAATATTTGTAAGTGAATTGGTATCTGTGAAAATATAGGTTGTATAAATGTATATTTCTGTTTTAATTTTAATTTCTGATGATCAAATGTTTTCTTAGAAATATGTGTTAAACAAGATATGTGGATATCAACAAAAGAATATATGCACTTTTCATTATTATTTTGAGCATAATTACTTGCAAGCTTGGGGCAAAAAGGAGGATTGATAATCCCCAAGGTACATTGGAATCTGATGCGTATGCACCTATTTAAAATAATAGAAAAATACGTAAGATCTAATTAGCTGTCAGTGTATTTATTTTATATGAATGCATATCTGTCAGACTCAAGCATTCAGAAGTAATTTTTAAAGACTTTGGGGAAGTAACCTTTACTTTTTATTTTAATAGAGCCGTAATGCATACATTTTGATGAATTTTTCTCTGTTGCTTTATTTTATGAATCTGGATTACATTTGCTATGCCGAAGGTCAAGTGGATAAATATAAAAATGGAGAGGGGTTGCTTTCTTCACCTAAATAAGAATCAAACTATTAGAAAGAAAATATAATTCTCAAACTTCAAGCTCAGTTAATATGGCTGAGAACTAAGGAAGTGGGTTTTGCAATATTTCTGAAATATTGGTTATTAAAAAGATAACTAATCTGTCTCTCTTTGATTCCTAACTGGTAGAACTCCTGAAAAACTGAAATAATGTTAAGAGGAAAGGGGATCATTTTAGATGATATTAATATTAAATTGTTCAATGCTATTATTTTTGTAATTTATTTTTTCAATTGTGTCTTGATAAAGCATATAAGTAATGTAGTAAACCAGTATCATTGATATAGAAGCCACTCTAGATATGTATTGTTATTTGAGAATACATGCTAAGTGACCAAATTTATTATACTACTAAGAGAGACGGAGACCTCAATATAGAATTAGGAAAGCTATACAATGTAAATGGACTTTTGTCTAGGAACCTCCTTACAAAACTATAGAAACAGATTTTTTCCCATAAAGTTTTGGGGCTTATGCTTTTGGTATAAATAAATAACTAGAGTGAATTATTTTGTTATAAAACTAAACCATACTTATTTCAATATAGATAGTGAAAACGAAGTTACAGAAAATGGGATAAACAATGATTTTTTTCCCTAATAGCTTCCAAAACACGTTTACCACGTCCATAAAGAAAGTAAAATGAATTATATACAATATTGTTGGAAAATGAGAAAAACAAACAATATCTTTTAAATTAAGTGTTACCGCTTTTATTGCATGCACTGTTGTGTCTTTTTAATAACTAATATTTCAGAAATATTGTAAAACCCACTTCCTTAGTTCTCAGCCACATTAACTAAGCTTGAAGTTCGAAAATTATATTTTCTATTCTAATAGTTTGATTCTTATTTAGGTGAAGAAAGCAACCCCTCTCCATTTTTATATTTATCCACTTGACCTTCGGCATAGCAAATGTAATCCAGATTCATAAAATAAAGCAACAGAGAAAAATTCATCAAAATTTATACGTTTCAAATTCCAAGACTATTTACTGGGTACTTTATATACTTGATTCTTTCTATATCCCAGAAATGAACAGATGGTAGGTACATCATCTGCTCTCTCTTTCTGCCCTTTGTGTTTCTCACTTTTATAGTAAAGGACTCCACTGCTTTTTGTGTTTGATTCCCTTTTATACCATGTCTGTTAATTACCATATTATTATTCAAATTCGAGGGCACCATTTACATGTTGTTCCCAGGGCGAGGCTCCACAGTATAAAGTATTAACCAATCAGAGCCACTTTAGGTGAAAGTGCTGGTGGGGGTCTTCTCTGGTGTCAGTGAGTCTTTAACAGGAATGGAAACTACACTGATCTCCCAAGTCTAGGGAGACCAGGTAGAGGTTCTTTTATTTCACCTGACCTGATCCCTAACATATTCAGGAGGTTTGTAGCCTGATGTTTTACTAGAATGTGACCTAACAGGAGGAAAAAAAAAAGTTTTTAATTTACTAATTTCAAAATCCCAAAAGCTGTAATGATTTCTGTCACATAGAGAAAGCTCAATTTGATTCATTGAAATAAATACATTTAATTAATCAAAAATCTCCAAAAGAAAAATAGCAGTAACTCTCAAACAATCCTGTGTCTGTAAATAAACATTTTTGTACCAGTTATACAGATGTGGTATTGCTACTGTTAACTAATTTCCTGGGACTGTCATAGAAAATTATATCTATTGCTATTACATAATGATAATACATATATATAGTCTGAGATGAACAAAATATTTTATATTTGGATATAGTTACAGACCGCCAAACACTAGTTTTCATCTAACATTCAACTGTCTATGTATAATAATATTGGTTTTCAAATTTTTTCTACTACTTATAATAATTTTGCAAAACTGTGAAGTACCTCATGCATTTTTAAATTGACAATCATTATTTTTCATCATAAGTTTTAATAGTTGCATAGGATTCTTTCTAGCATACTCTGTATTGTATTATATATGTATTATTTTCTTGAAATTATGAAGATGCAAACGTATGGAATTTATAGATAATGTCACAGTGTTACTTAATTGGTCAAATTAACACTCATTGTTAAACAAACCAGCCAAGTCAGGCTAACTTTACGTCATGAGGAAAATTTCTGAACTTATTTTCAATCCAAATAAATCTGCTAATAATGCATCACCTAGAAAACCATCCTACTTTGAGATTTCCATTCTAATAAAATAAAGGAAGTAGCCTCAATAAAAAAAGTCACAACCTAAGTACAAGACCTTTCTTAAAACTCAGGTATTCTTTTGCAGGTATTTTGTCCTTGACTTTGTAACCTAAAAGTTTTGAACCAGAAATTGTATTTTAGCAAGCTTCTGGATGCAAGAGAGGGATACCTTTCTTATGAGACGGGGGGTGGGGGGAAGAAAAGGGGGTAGATGAGGGTGAAAGGGATCACATAGTATATGGTTATGGAAAGAGAACTGACTCTGGGTGGTGAACACACAATGGGATTTATAGATGATGTAATACAGAATTGTACACCTGAAACCTATCTAACTTTACTAACAATTGTCAGCCCAATAAAATTTAATTTAAAAAAATAAAAGAAAAGTGGGGGAATGCCGATTGTGAAATATGAGAGGGCAGATAGAACATCAAGCTCGGCATATTCCCAGGAAAACTATTTTTAGGAACTTTTACATTTGATTGTTGAGAATCTGGATACTTATTCTCTTAAAATTATTTGTGGATGTACCACAATGCACGTGTTCCTTCATGCATTTTCAAGCCCAATTTTGAGGACCAGTACATCATAACATATCCAGTATATGTTTCATATTTACACTACCAAGACCAATTTTAATCACATTTGTCAAACTGCTGCCTTTTAAAATTGTACTTTGTATTCTTGTGGACTATAATGATATCCCATATTTAGTTTATTATAATAAAACTTAGCTCCTTCTCATTAGGTAACTAAAATACATGTTTATTTGCTTATTTCTTAATTATCAAACTCTAAGGTAGATAATATGCCATCTTTTAGATAATGACACAAAGTTAAATAAGTTATATAACTTACCTAAATTCACACAAATAGCAAGGGTTAAAGCTGGGATAAGAACAGATTTGTCTGACCTCAGCAAACCGCTACAGTCTGTCCTGTTCTTGATTTTTGTTTTTAAAGAAGATATAATTAAAGGAAACCAATAATTTAATTTGAATATACTTGAAGATCTTTATATGTTTACAGACACTAGTTATTCTTTAAAACTATATTTTAATATAAATGCAAGTGATGGTATAGAAATTTCAATGTAAACATTTTAAATCTTCAGAATTTGAAAATGTCATACCAAAAACACAAATTTAAGTTATAGCTGGATTATAAATATTATGTTTCTTAGAATAACATTAAACATAATGTGTTTTTTAAGGCAGTTATTACATATCCTTGTAATAATTTTTCATCTAAACCTATATTGCATTCAACCACACTACATTAAAAGGCAGGATGATCCAACTTTCTAGTTGCTGAATGGAATTAAAACATATACAACCTTTGTGAAATGTGTTGGACTCCATGCCCGATTAATAAAATTAATTCCTATATATTGAGTGAGATACGGTATGTTAATGAGAAAATAGTTCAAATGATACTAGAAACTCCATGGCAGATAATTATGATAGTGATTTATAAAGGCTGCGAGTCTAAATGACTATGTAGTTCATGTGATCTTCCTTGTGATTTATCAAAGATAGCCCAGAGAAAAGTTTACAAAAGGCTGCTCTAATATATACCTAAGTTACAGTTGCCTAAGAAACCAGCACAGAGCCAAATGTGGCCCCCATGTCAATTGGCTTATTGAGATCGTAAAATCTGAGTTCACCTTAAAATTTGAAGAAAAGTATAATCAAGGCATAGAAGGCAACCTGGGCAGAGGTGTGTGAGTACATTAAAAATTACCCTTACCCCATAACAAAAGCTTATTTTCAGTGTTCTCTGTGGTGTAAATGCTCCTGACATAACCAGTTTCAAGCTACCAAATGCAGTTGAGAAGAAACACACAGGAACACTCCATTCTATAGTGTCTTCACCTTACTGATACCATTGACCTACATAACCATAAGCAATGCAGTGGTAGTAAAATGTTATAACGATAAAATAGGAAGTAATAAGTCTTGAATATTTATCTTTTTGTTCCACATTATTCGTTTAATTATTCAGTTTATAAGAGTCAATGTTAATAATTGTTTGCAACAATCAGTTTCCAAAATTTGTGAACATTTTTCTGCTCTCATGAGCTAGTCTGCAAATATAACTAAAATAGTCAGTTTTCTCTCCTCTAATGTGCCTGGGGAAACATACAAATATTTCTCTGCTAAGAATAGCTCACACAATCCCAGGTGGGCAACCTAAAATATGGGTGGATGGATGAAAGAAACAGCTTTATTTCTGAGTTGAGGCTGACGAACATGGGATGATACTGAGTACCTGACATTAGACTGAGGTGACAATTTCACTGTTAGATCCCTTTAATCATATACCTTTTGAATAAGTAGTTTTCAATATAAGAATAATTAACTATCATATATTATTGTGAATCCAATAACTTTGTGAACTGAAATAATAAGCAAAAGCAAAATCAGTGGCAAACCTTTCTAATTCACTAAAGCAAGAAAAGGACATAAAAGATATATCAATTGGGAAGGAAGACATAAAGCCATTTTTGTTTACTGATGACGTGGTCATCTATGTAGAAAATATGAAAAAAATTCACAGAAAACTCTTAGAGCTAATAACCAGTTATAGCAAGGTTGAAGGATACAAGTCTAATAGACAAAAGTTAATTGCTTTCCAATATACTAACAACAAACAAATGGAATTTGAAATTTAAAACACAATACCATTTACATTAGCACCCAGAAATATTAAATACTTAGATATATGCCTAATAAAATATGTACACTATCTGTATGAAGACAGTGAAACTCTGATGAACAAATTCAAAGAACTAAATAAATAGAGAAATATTTCATTTTTATGGATAGAAAGACTCAATATTGTCAAGATACTTGAGCTGCGGATTCAAAGCAATCCCAGTCAAAATCCCAGCAACTTATTTTATGGATATTGTCAACTGATTCTAAAGTTTATATTGAGAGGCAAAAGACCCAGAATAGCCAATACAATGTTGGAGAAGAATGAAGTTGGAGGGCTGATTCCACCTGACTTACAGATACACTATAAAGCTATAGTAATGAAGGCCGTGTAATATTGGCAAAAGTGTAAGCACATTGATCAATGGTGCATAATAGAGAGCCCATAAGTAGACCCTCATAAATGTAGTCAACTGATCTTTGACAAAGGAATAAAGGAAATACAGTGACTCAAAGGGTATTGTTTTATTTCCAAAATTGGTCAATATTCTAGTTTTATCTCTGTGATTGATTTCTAACTTCATCCCATTGTGGTTGGAGAAGATATTTTGTGTGTATATATATATCTGTTAAGTCTATTGAGATTTAATGTGCAACATAACATATGGTCGATACTGGAAAATCTCCCATGTGCACTAGAGAAGTTGACGTATGCTGCTTTTGGGTTGGTGTATGTCTATTGGATTTGGCTAGTTTATTGTGTTGTTCAAATCCTGCTTCCTTATTTATATTGTTTGGTTGTTTTATTTATTAATGGCAATGGGGTATCGAAGTCCCATCTATTCTTGTATTATTATCTGTTTCTTCCTTCATGTGTCAATTTTGCTTCATATATTTTGAAGATTTGTTATCAAATGCATAAATGTTTGTAGTTGTTATATCTTGCTATATTGAACATTTTATCAATATATAAAGCACTTCTTTGTCTTGTAAACTTTTTTGATTTAAGACTATTTTGCCTGATATTAGCATATACATTCCTCTTTTTTGATTATTATTTGTGTGGAATACATTTTTCCATTCTTTCACTTTGAGCCTATTTTTGTGTTTGTATCTAACTTGAATCTTTTGTAGAGAACGTATAGTTAGATGTAGTGTTTTGTCCATTCTGTCTTTTGATCGGGGAGTTTAATCTTTTATATTTAAAGTCATTTCTAATAAGAAGGGACTTACTTCTGTCATTCTGCTATTTGTTTTTCTATGTCTTAGCAATTGTTGTCCCTCATTGCCTGCAATACTGTCTTCTTTTGTGCTTTTTTTTTTTTTTGTATGGAAGTGTTTAAATTCCCTTCTCATTTCCTCTTGTGTATATTCTATAGCTATTTCTGTTGTGGTTACCATGGGGATTACATTGAACATTCTCAAGTTATAGCACTCTAATTTAAATTCATACTGGCTTAATTTCAGTAACTCTAGCCCTTGGAACTCCATCTGTACTCCTTTCAGTTGTTGATGTCTCAAAATTCCATCTTTATGCATTGTGTCTCCAAAAACATAAACTAACAGTTATTTTAAATGCATTAGTCTCTTAAATGATGAAAAAAAACCCAAAATATAGAGTTACAAACCAAAGTTGCAATAATATCAGCTTTTAGACCGGTTATTATTTTTCAATGTATTAGTTTCTTACATTATGTAGAAAACAAAAGTAGAGTGGCATACTGCTGTTAAAATAATGCTAGCTTTCAGAATAGCCTATGTATGTACCTTTACTAAGATCTTTATTTTTTCATAAGGTTTTATTACTGTTTGATGTCCTTTCATTTCAACCAGCAAGACTCCTGTTAGCATTTCTTCCAAGGAAGCCCTAATGGTAACAGGTTCCCTCAGCTTCTGTTTATCTGGGGATATCTTAATTTCTCCCTCACTTTAGAAGGACTGTTTTGTCCAGATATAAGTTTCTTGGTTGACAGTTTTATTCTTTTAGCACTTTGCATCTATCAACCAACTGCCGCTGGCTTTCAAAGTTTCTAATGTGAAATCTGCTGGTAATCTCATTGAGGATCTCTTCTATGTGATGGATCACTTCTGTCTTGCTGTTTCTGAGATTCTCTTTTTCCTTGTCTTTTGAAAGTTTGATTATTGTGTGTCTTGGTGTGGATCTCTTTGACTTCATCTCCCTTTGAGTGTTAGTTTGCTGAATGTTTATATGCACATCTTTCATCAAAGTGGGGTAGTTTTCAGCCATCATTTCTGCAAATATTTTCTCCGTCACATTCTTTCTTCTTCGATGGATCAACTTAATGGTGTCCTGCACTGCCCTTAGGCTATGTTCACTATTTTAATCTTTTTTCTTTCTGTTCCCAAACTCAATAATTTCTGTTTTCCTATCTTTGACTGTACTGATTCTTGTTCTGCCTGCTAAAATCTGCCTTTGAGTCCTTCTAGTGAATTTTTCATTTCAATTATTGTAATTTTCAGCTTCAGAATTTCTTTTTGGTTTATCTTTATGTTTTCTATCTTTTTGTTGCTATTTCAATTTTGCTCATACATCATTTTATTGAATTTCTCCACATCTTCCTTCAGTTCTTTGAGCATCTTTTAAGACTATCTTTAACAGTTTTTTTTAAAGTCTTTGTCTTATAAGTATTCCATCAGGTATTTTTCAGGCACAGTTTCAGTTGATTTTTTTTTTCTCCTTTGAATGGTCATACTTTCATGTTTATTTTTATGCCTTATTATAATTTATTGAAAATAGATACATTAATCAAATAATATGGTAAGCCAGGAAATCAGATTCTTTCCCTTCCCCAGAGTTTGCTTGCTTGCTTGCTTTTTCTTTCTCTCTCTCTCTTCCTTCCTTCCTTCCTTCCTTCCTCCCTCCCTCCCTCCCTCCCTCCCTCCCTCCCTCCCTCCCTCCCTCTCTCTCTCTCTCTCTCTCTCCTTGTAGGCTGTTTCTGAGCTGAGAATCAGCCAAAATTATAAACTTTAGGTCTTCTCAGGTCTTTTGCGAGCCTGTCCCCTTTCCTGGGTATTTGTGGTGACTTTCTAATTTGTCCTGTGTAAGTGGTTGCTTTTGCATGTCCTCATCTTTAAACTCTGGCTCTCAAAGGGGGGGGGGAGTGAAGGATGCTGACCCCTTAAATCCCCTGGAAGTTACTTCAGGAAGCAGGGAGAGAGGATGGCAACAGTGGTGGGGGTAGTGGTGGCAGATTTCAACAATAATGGCATAACGCCTCTCTGGCTTTTTGTATCTCTGTGATCAGAAGCAGCAATCAAAAATCAAAGAATAAATTGAAAATATTTAAAGACAGGATCCTTTATACAACCTACCTTCTGCATGCTGATTGCAGGATGCTCTAGGAGCATGTGCAGGGGTGCCTGTCATTTGACTAAGGGCTGGTGGTTGGGTAGCTGCTACTGTGCCAAGAGCTGAAATTGACTGAAATTAACTACAAATTTCCATCCAAGCCTTACTCTGGAAGTTGCAAGTCTTCAATTCACTCCAATATAGTTACTCCAGACAGTAACTCCAATATAGTTACTCCAGATAGTAACTCCAATCCAGAGGTCCAATATATAGTTACTACAGATGGATTCTGTCAGTGCAGTTGAAGTCTAGGTGGAGATACAGATTCCCAGTGCTTCCTACTCCACCATCTTCCCAGAGTCCTTTTCTTTTAATGATGTAGACTTTGAACAAACACCTGGGTACCACGGCCTAGTTAAATTGTCCCATAAACTTCACCATCACAGATTCCAGCCAAGAAAATTTTAAAATCAAAGTCTGGTAACTATTCCGTAGCAGTTTTGAAAGAAATTTCCATGTGTGGTCATTTTGCACTCCCATAATTTATCCATAGAAAGAATGCAGAAGAAATGAGTACTTTTTTAGACAGAAGATAAACTCCTATGAAAATTCAGCAGGAATTATTTAAAAGTACACCCAATAGAATCACGGGGAGTGACCAGGAGATCCTAACATAGTACCTGGGTGGCACTGATTACCAAAAAAGTGGTAACTGAAGTGGGGCAGGAAGCTAAACAAAAATACATTGCTGACTTGATCCATGTAAAAGCACCACACACAAAAAAAAGTGTCAGCTTTACTCCTCTGTCAGATCCAAGAAATAAGCTGTAAAGTTATGAAAGTAATGATTAAGAACATCTTCCCTTGTCTTTCCTCTCTCTCTTGCACCGTCCCAGAAGGATCAGAGGCTGTGGAAAAGCCAAATGAGAGAGGAGGGGTTGAAGTAAAGAAACTAGACAGACCAAAAAAATCCTCTGACATTTTTTGCCTGAAGCAGTCTCCCATTTCATGAGCAGGAGTAGCTAAAGTCTTAAATGAGGTTGTAATCTTGAATAGTAAGTGTGATGGGATCCTAAGTACTGAATTAGCTCCATATCTACCTGTTAAAATGATCATAAACCACTTTGTATTAGTCATGAGTGACGAGAGAAGGGGCATGAATCTTCCTGCAAGAGAAAAGAAAAATGTGCTCCATTTTATGAGTTTCAAAGTGAGAGTAGGAGAGAGAGAGAGAGAGAGAGAGAGAGAGAGAGAGAGAGAGAGAGAGAGAGAGAGAAAGGAAAAGCTTTCTGATTACATCCTATGAGTCATTTGTTCAACAAAAGACCCACATTTAAGTGAGAATATTTAAAAATTAGAGTTCATGTTGCCATATTATATAATTTACAAAAGTACAAAATAACTCTGATATCAATAAAGAACAGGAAAAACATTGGAAAATAAAGGTATCAAATCAAAAATCAAAAATAGGGGGAAAAGACTGTATTTATGAATGCTTACTCCCAAATCGTGTTAATTTATGAAATATTGTATAAGACAGTATACATATTTAAATCTTTAAAATGTTTTTTTTGTTAAATTAATTATATGCTATTTCTAAATGTTTCTCTATTTCTATGTTAATTTGCCCTTCAGATCGTAAAATATAATTTTTAAAAATTTCTTTTTTAATTTGGCATTTTACTCCTGCATCTTTAAATAAATGGGACTAAATGCTTTGTGAGAAAGTTCTAAAGTAAATTAATGTTGGGAATAACATGGTAAATTATATGTAAAATTTTACTGATATTTGTTACAATGCATATTTTGTAACATGGATTACAATGTTATGGACAAAGTAGCAAAAATAATGAAAGAAAAAGAAAAATAGTATGGGATTTTGGCATAAATACTACTGTACACAGGGATATATTTAGAGATCCTATATCACACATTGCTTACTTTGGAAGAACATTATTGCATGTATCTTCAACACCTCAGAATATTGTTGGTTAACTTCTGTGATTATTATACTTTATACATTATTGGGCACAAAGGATTGTTTGTATATTTCCAAAGAAGACACATCAACTATTTGGAGAAATATGTACAAGTTTGAAAAATATCTTTAGGTTTGGAAATTGTCAGTTTTCCTGACCTTTGCCCTTAAAGTCATCTTCTAGAATCTCCTATTTTCTATCAGGGTGTGATTATTCTCTCATGCTGTTAAGATAAATGATTCCTATCGGCTTCAATGAGTTCTTACATACTATTTATCTTCTAGATTTCCACCTTCAATGTGTGATGTATTCAGCAGGCTTAAAATTGATCAAGGTTACTAAATAAATAGTCTTTGGAGATGAGCACTGAAGTGGACATCTGATTTTGACAGGGGGGAAATAAAGTACCTCAGCTTGCTGAGGAGTGAACACTCTCCAAATGAAATTCTCAGATGTGACACTACTGGAAGAGTACATCAACTGTCATTTTGATCTTAAGCTTGTTTTTATTACCTTCATTTGGCATAACTCTTGAGGTATTACAATGCATCCACATCACAAGTAGCACAATGATATTAAACTGCAGTGGAAAGCCCAGCACTCTTTTTATACCGTCTCTGCTGCAGCCCTCACTGCCTTCCTGTATGATTAGGTACCTGTCTGTCTTTCTCAATAGACTTAGAAGACTTAGCATATCTGTTCTGCTTAGCTAACAGATATTGAGTGCTGAAAAACTGCACCCAAGGAAAAGAGATTTTATGTGTCTCTTGCCAATCACAAAGATGAAGGATTACTATGAATCAATCAGGTTGAAGGACATTATAGTGGGCTAAATGTTTGAGTATTAAAACTTTTAACAAGACTAGACTGTCAGTGCTCATGACATTAGACCCTTTCTCTTGCTTTTCATGGTAAAAATAGTAAAGAGCAGCACTACTTGTTTAGTAGCTCATGGTGATTTCCCTAAGAAAAAGCATTGTATTCTCACTTTTAGTATCAAGACTCAGGATTAATGCTGTAATCTGAGAAATTCTGGAGTGTGCAGTTTCAGCCAGCTCTGTGGTAGATATTGGAGATAAATTTTGCTATTTTTGCTGCTTGATTTTTTTTTCTTTCTTTCTTTTGTTTTTCTTTTCTTTTTTGTTGGCTATTGGTGATATACCTTGTCATGCCACTGACGTGTTAATTTCTACACTTGATCTTAGCCAAAAGGCCGAGAAGCGATGATGTGTTAATTTCTATTATGCTCATAAGCCACTGTATTTGCTTTTTCATTGTTTCCTTCCAGTAATTTGAAGTCTACCTCAGGGGAGGAGATAGTTGGACCAACTTAGGTTTAGGCATTCCTGAGTTTTCTGGTTCGTTGATACTTCATAATATGTTATTAATATGACACTTTGATAGCACCCTAACATTACTTGTATAAAATCTTTTTTTTTTACATTGGTACCTCTTTCTCCATTGCTAGTGGGAGTTCTTTAATATCCCTAGCTTCACTTTAAAGTATATCATTTTATGATTTTTATATAAATTAGAAAATAACCTTATCCTATTGTACTATTTTACAAACCTCAGAAAGATTCAGTACTATTTTATCTCCATAACAACCAGGAACCTAATCAGGGAGAAGGTTAACCATCTGTAAAACTTTACCTATGCTTGGACATATTTGTTCCAGAAAGTCTTCTCTCTCATTTAACATTTTTTTCTCTTTGTGAGAATCTCATAGATTCAGCTCAACAGCTTAGCACTCGTTTTCCTCCCCTGTGCCCAAGATCAATAGCTCAGACAAATTCTCACAAATACAAATTTTTATCACCTAAGGAAAAGTGAAAATAATCAAAGATAATAAGGGTGCAGTTTTCATTGACTGAGTCTGTTTATTAATTTTAAAAAATTCAGGTTGACTGACAAGTATACTATTACATAATCCATTCGGAAGAAGACTTGACCACAGGATTCAGTAATACCAGTTCATGGAAGCTTGATGTTACTTACAAATTGGGTCACGCCATTTGTATCGAAGCTACGTATCATCTGTTGAATGATAATCATCGTGCTAAACGTGAAAGGGGGATGAGTGGACACAGATGCATAAACCACAGTTCCTTGTGTTGTGAGGGAGATATAGACATCAACAGATTATTTCAGTGTATTATGACATCTGCTAAGAACAGACAGGCAGAGAATACGGTAAAAGACCCAGCATAGTGCTATCAGGGAAGGCTTCTTGTAAAAGTTGTCACCTTGACATAGTCTATAATTACATGGAGTTAGCCAACTCAAGAGGAAGAGAGGGTTGGATGTACATGTAAAGTAGGGGGATTCCAATTAGCAAAGAAAAAAGAAAGCCCATGTGAAACACAAAGGCATACATAAGGAATACAAACAGCTTGGTATCATTTAACTGTGCCCATAAATTGCAATAAGGTTTGAGGTGAATTTTATTAATTTATTAATTAGTTCTTTCAGGTCTTAGATATCAAGCTAAAATGCATTATCATGCATGAAATAAAAGTAAAAAAAAACAAACTTAATTTTCGCGGTATCTTAATAATCTCACCCCCACATATAACTACAGCATAGTTCATTGCATGTACTTTCAATTAATATAGAATAAATATTAAATAGATATGAAAATAGCTTGCAGAAGATAAAGGTACATTATTATGTTTTACACACAATATGAAATAAGCTTGTTGAATTGTTTTTTTAAAAAAATGGCTATAATCTTTCAAAAATGCTGCTGGCATTTCCTATTTAGCTAAAATGCCATATACATATATATACACACACACATATATATTTCCACAATTACTTGTGTAGATGTTCATAGTATATCTTAGTGAATACCCTTCACAGTGTCATTGTTTTCTAAGTATAAAATGATACACTATTATAAAATAAACAAAATGTGTTATTCACTACAGTTCTTAGGTTAAGTTCTCAAAGAATCAGACTCTGAAGCAGAAATTTGCTTAAAGGTGTTTTTCCAGAGAGTGCTTTGGGCATAATACCTGTAAAATAATAAGTCAGGATTGGGCAACGGACACCTCAGCTGAGCGCAGGGGTTGGAGTGGCCCTTCGGCTGTGTTGGGCAAAGGGGGCAGGCTTTGTGCTCTCATATCAACCAGCCTTTGGTTATTGGTTACCGGAAGGTCACATTTTTGTCAAGCATAATTTCTGGAGAAAAACTCAGCTGTGAGCCATTAGTTACCAAAAGTTTTGGCAGGAATATAATTCCCACAAAAATCATATAACAAAAAATAACGAGTTCCTTGTTCATGAATGGGGTATTTGGGCATCCTACCATAGCATTCATACAAGCTATTCCTGGCACTGCTGAGATGCACTTACTTCAAATAGTGAATTCACACAATCTGAGCAAAACTCCTTCAGGATTCTCATGTTTCTTTCCTAAAGAAAGTTATAAAAAGTAGGTTAGTGTGACAAAAATGCAGTACATCATTGGAGGTGGCTTCAGCGACACAATTGATATTCAGTGTCTTATCCCTGTCCCAGCCAGTCTGGATTTCCTGACCCTTGTCTAACACTGTTGACGGTTTACTATGTTTACCTGGCACGGTGACCCAGACCCTCATTTTGAGGCATCTGAACTACTGGTCATCATGACTTCTCAGATGGTGACTGCAGCAGTTAGCCATTTGCAATCAAAATTGGGCAAGGAGATGCCAAGAGACTATGTAAGACATCACCTGGCTGCCAAGTGTGTTGTTTCCTGTTGCCGTTGAGTAACTGCAGCCCTCCTACCTCATGATGATCAGAGTCAATGACCCTTATCGTTTGGTGACTACTTTCTTTGTCTGCTCATCTGTTGGCTCAAAAATGCTGAGGTGAACAGGTCATAGCTTAAAGGATATTTTCTGTGTTTCCAGGTCTGAGCAAGTGATTCTTCCCGTGGCAACCATAATTTTTAGACATAAAGTACATAAGTATATGGAGATGGAAAGCTGAAGTTACCCACATGGGTTACTGGAATTGTGGTAACTGAGACTACTTACGGAGTCTATGTATTCTACCTATTCTAGACAAAACACTTGTATAATTAGTTTTGATTTAGGAAGTATGTCACATCTTAAAGCATGGAACCCCATGATTATGGTACCATATCATTTGCAAATTGTTTCCCTAAATACACGTCTATTCTCTATCAGGCTGGCATGTTCTATAAATGCTCAGCTAATACCACTGAGGGACATGCAGGGAGAAAAGGCAAAACCATATCTCGAATCTAGACTGATTCCAACCAAGATGAAATGCTGGTCATTCCAGGGTTAAAAGGCACTTGTCACAAAGAAAATGGCAGGTCTCTTTGAGAGATGGTGTTCCAGTGACTACTCAGTGTTGAACTCTTGCTGGTAGGTCGGACATTCAACCATGGCAGTAGCTAGTATAGTCTTGGTGAGTGTGAACATATGCTGTTGGGCTTATACATAGTTTTTATCCCTGCCAAAATTTCTACTCCTTTCATGAGCTTTTTGTGACAGGATTGTGGATGCTGATGTCAAAGACTGGCTGATTTCAACTGCCTGTTACTTAGCTGTCTAGTCTCCCATCTGTGGTGGGTTGTCTCGGGAAGATACTGATAAGTATCACAGAGGCTTTCGTATTTCAAGTTCACTCTCTTAAATCCAACTACATGCCTTTTTCACAGGTCTTTTTGTCTCTGACTTTCCAGTCTTTCTCCATCCCTGACTATCAAACCATCCACATTATTTGCCACTTTCCACGAGTGAATGTTTACTTTTGCCTTGTCTTTTTCCATTAAAAGTGGATAATAAGGTGGAAGCCTCAAAGCTTTAGCCACTGAGAAGTTATTCTTTTATTACTATCTTTCAGGATTGACCTGTGCACTAGCTCATATTTTTTTACTCCTCCATCAGCTGTTTCAAGGGACATACTTCAGTGTAACCAAGAGTTTGAATTAAAGAAGAAGCTCTGGCTCAACTATGATGGAAAAGATAGTGACCTACGCAACCAGCTCAGACCACATACCTGTGTACTTTAGTGTAATTCCTGGATTCTGCACATTCCACTTTAATTTTGTGGGGGATTTTTGCTAGGCTCACTGGATCTTTTGAGTTGATGAGCCTGCTAAATACAGCTCATGGTGGACAGTTCTGGCTCTACTGTCACTTCATGTTCCATTAGTTGACCAGGGAATATTAGAATGAAAGCTGGTTTTGTTTGTTTCTTTTTTTGCAAACAATATGGCCTTGGCCCAGAAACCTAAATGTCTACATGGCAAGTCTTCTATTGTGGCTTTTGGTAAAGTCCACATAGCTTCTCTTCCCATTACAGATGGCATGACTGTTACTTTACCATATAGACAAAATGGCTAGCTGTTCTCATTGTAGCCTATTTAGATCTGTTGCAGAGTCTTTTCCTGCTCTGATCCCAACTCAAACCTGGACACCTTCTAAGTCAGTTGATAAATGGGATGCAGTATATTCACAAGTATAGAGTACTCTGCTTTCAAAATATGAACGGGTCTACCAGACATTGTTTCCTTCTTAATATTGGGTTAGAAGATACATAGCAATCAGTTCTTTGCATGATGAGGGCATGACCCTCATCATTAGACCCTTAAAAACTAGTGATATGATGTGATTTGCCTTCTACACCTTCATAGGATTCATCTCCTATTATATGGAGAATTTATGTCTTACCAAGACCTCAAAATTATTTGATGAGGCATTTTTCTTTTACAAAGATACATTCCTAGGGAAGGGCTAGAATATGAGTCATCAAAAGCCAATAGTCTGAACAGGTGAAAAAGAGATGCCTTTGTTCTTATAAGAATAAGAAGGTGCATCACCACAATATCCTTACATAAGAGATATTAGAATAATAGATATGGGGAATGTATGGCATATTTTAAAGAACATATTGCTTTTCCTAATTCCTTATACCTAGTAAACCAATTGTCATTTTCAGTGTTAGGATAAAAAAGATTATTATAAAAAAATTGCAATTCATTTATTTGAAAGCTAAAGAGAAAATTATGTCTGGGTCTGAGTCATAATGTGTGAAAATGACTAGAAAGTAAATTGATTTGCTTAAGAAAAAATATGAGAAAATCATGACCTTATGAATTTATAATTTTTATATTTTTAAGTTTATATTTATTACATATTTGAATTAAAAGTATAATAATTTTGAAATATAACTGAGGAACGTAGTTATTAAACATTAGGAAAGCTATGGAAAACAAATTTTTTTTTTTTACAAGAGGTTGGTCATCTATACTACCTGCAAAGGTATTTTATCAATTTATACACATAAAACATATTTACTGTTCTATTCAGCTGTAAGTTCTTTCCTGAACTATAAATTCCTTTGCAACAGGCTTTATGTCAAAATCATCTCTATAGCCCAACTAGCACATTCTTCAAATCCTTGTACTAAGAAATTCTTCACCATTCTATCTTGAATGAGTAAATGAATAAAATGTGGCATCTTTCCAAGTATCAAACATCACAAGACAACCTCTGTCAAACATAAAAATGCCAATATATATGTGTGTGTCTATATATATATATACAGAGGGTGCCAAAAAATGCATACACATTTTAAGAAAGGAAAAAAAAAAGACTATTAAAATTGTAATATACACTGATAACAAATGATGAATAAAAGTCACGTTTGACTTCTGCAATTACAAGAGGTGCTCAACGTGGTCACCATCAGCGTCCAGACACTTCTGATTGCGGCAAACTACTGCTTGAGCAACGTTGACCAGTGCCCACTTGTATACATTTTTTTGACACCCCCAGTATATATAAAACAATAATACAACATATATACAATTTCTGAGAAATTATAATTACCTAACAGTATGTATTTTTAATTAGACTTGGAAAATTAAGTGAAAAACTACACCTCAGCAATGACCACCTGATTCTTACTCATCAAGCCTTTCCAATGATTTTATAAAATTCAATCAAATTTAATTTTGAAAAAGCATAAACATTTCTTAAAGAAAATATTTAAGTTGAAATTATGTGCCCAGAGAATTTATTCTGAATTATCTGAATGATGTAAGATTATTGCAGGTCAACCAGGAGTTTTATTTTAAACTTGAAGGTGGACAGCATGTAATAGAAGTATAATTTAAAAACAAGGTATGTTTTTAGGCACTACCATTCAGTGAATCATTTTTATGACAAAAAAATATAATAAGCTAAATATGGTAGAAATCCATCTCTTTTAACAAGGCTAGAAGATAGTATTAAATTACACCATCCTCAGAACAATCCTGAGTAAGTCACTTCACATTACTTTTTCTCAGGTTGATATGCGCATTCACAGTCATTGCCAGACTTCCATTACTGCCGTCCCCTGTCATTTATTATTAGTATAGCATAAAAAACCAAAAAGAAATCCAACATGATAAGGAATACATAAAAGAAATATAATAAGTGAAATGAGCGTTGTAAGTAATATCCCTTGCATATTCTGCTACATTCTAAATTAGTGCAAGAATATTATTTTTGCATTTGTTCCCTCTCTGATATCATTGTAACATACCCGCTTGGGAAATATGCTAATGAGATATTATCAAACAATGCATGACCTTGCAGCATTTTATACATTTGTAAAGTAAATTCACATTCACAGTAAGCTCTTTATCTCACTCCCTTTCTCAGAATTCATGGAGATGGCAAAAAACATAGAACTGTGATTACAGGCTGAGGTGAGGTTATATACTATGGGGAATTTGAGCCTGGCACTATGTTACTTTCCATTAGTGAGGCTCATTATCCAAGAGCTATCACCTTTAGTTCACAGACTTTCCCAGCTAGAACCAAACTGATCCTTGAAAGGCCGGGATGAAGAAAGATTTTCTAAATATCTGAAAAAGCCACAGAGCCCAGTTGACAGTATAATCTGTTGGGAGTGACCTATATTATTATCAAGCATGATGGGCTAATCTGTCGTCCAAATGATGTATGGCAAGTTCTTAAATAATATCATTTTGATCAATATCATTTTGTTATAACATTGATGGGATGCCAACCCCACTCTATATCAGTTAGCCTTTGGCAAAACTGGTTTTGTTATATGTCGTTTCACAGCAGTTCTAAAAATTTATTGACAGTGTTAAGTGAGGACTTACTATATTCTGACTTACCATATCTTTAACTATCCACTCCATGGTGTCATCCTAATAATTGCTGCAAAACCAGCAAAATGGATTTTAAAGAAAAGATAAGAAAATAAATCACAGAGACTCTCACTTTGGTGTTCATTAAAATACCCATTAGATTTTGATTTGAAAAGTCAATTATACCATGAAACACAGGGACATGTAGCCAGACTAGAAATATGGTTGAATTGTTTCAACTATATTTAGACTCAGAGTCATTGGTTGTTTGCATGAAGATTGTAACAGAGCTACATATAAATCAAAACATAAAATTAATCACAAGCCTCTGACCTGAGTAGAGCACCTAGTCAATGATATTACAATTAGGATATAAGAAGCATGTACCTGACAATTAGACCAAAGTCCAGTATGTGTCTAAGGCAAGATTTTGGTCAATGTCCTTAGTAGTGATTAACAAAATAGAGAAATTATCACCCTCAAGTATACTTTTCTCCTCCAAAATGGAAAAAAAACCAACAAAAAAAAACCAATAAACAAACAAAAAAACAACAACTAATAACACTCTTGAAAATGAAAGTATTCCTCAAACTTAAGACATTTTATTTAAGACATTTTGATCGTGCTCGATGTGTTTGCTTAGTTCTCAATCCATTTGCTTCATCTATGTGCCTTGCTCTATTGTAGAAATGGTAATGCTAAAAACTACATTTCCAAGAATCTCTTGCTAGATGTTTTAAGTGTAAACTAGGATTTATTAACTTTATGAAGTTAAAGACTTATAAGGCAGAAGGGGAGCTGATGCCATCTTACTAGTGTTTTGCTCCTTTATCTAGCAAGAAAAGCCTATGTGAGGACATAGGTGTCTCCCTATTTCATTCAACCCCTGCATGGGTATGTAAGAAAGCTGCCCATTCAGTGGCGGTTGCCTGATCCTAGCTTTCTTATCTCTAGATCAATAGCTTCAGCAATGACCACCTGATTCTTACTCATCTAGCCTTTCCAATGATTTTATAAAATTCCTGGATTAAATATCTTCTGTTTAAAATGCCTAGAATAGTTTTGATTCTTGGAAAAAAGCCTAACTGATATAAGGATAAAAAGCATGAAATTGGAATAGAAGTTAGCATTTTTTTTTTTTTTATGTCCAAAGCAATCATAATTATTCTCCATCTAAGCTACCTTTACCTGAGGAGCAGACAAAGGTACTAGCCATGTAAATAAAAAGGACAAAGTCTTTCTTCATTGTCCTGGTCTCACCATTTGCAATGTTACAGCTCAAGACTGATGCATCTAGTGGTGGCAAAGTATAACCCATGGGCCAAATCTGTTTGCTGCCTCTTTTTTTTTTAATAAATAAAGTTTTATTAGAAGACAAAAAGAGATTGATACATCTACTATGTAATCAATAAATCTGAAATGTATTCACAAAATCATTAAGGGAACAATTTGAACATGTCATCAATATAACCGCCTATGAGATCCATTCTCTTAGGATCAGCAAAATAGAAGAAAGAGACCATTAAAAAATTGCAGAGAAAAGAGTGGTAAGGATGCACTACTCTTTTACATTTAAAAAATTCAGAAAAAAAACATAAAATCACTGATTATGGTTATTAGAGGAAACATTGCAACCAGAAACCATTTACACTCCTTCTGATTAACATTAAAAAATCAGCAATTTTTAGAGAGAAATAGGATTGTTAAAACTATTAAAAAACAACATCATGGAAAGTTCTACTCAGTAAAAATTAAGAAGACACCATCTCAATTTCCTTCCAATATATTATTTTAAAAGGGCATAAAAAGAAAAGCCATATGAGGTCTTATTACCTACAAATAAATGTCCTGTCCGACGAGTGACATACATACTTTCTACTCACAGTCTTTGGCCAGAAGTAAAACAGGGACTACCTAAAGGCAAGGAGGCCCTAAATCCTATTCTTCCAAAAGCCAGACATAGGCACAACTAGAAAGATTTGGAAAACATGCAATTTACAAATGTATCAGACACTCTACAAGGCTCTGAGGGTTTTCTTTACCTGAAGTAGTCTCTAGAATTTACTTTATTGCGGGTCTGTTGCTGATGAATCTTTTCTTGTTGTTAGTCTGAAAGCTATTTGCATTGGAATTCTGGGATGATAGTGTATTTCTTTTTAGCATTTTGAAAGTATCAGATGTGCTTTTCTTCTCTTGAGAATTCAGATTCAAGCTGGTTGTTTCCATTGAATTTTATTTTCCCATGTTTATTTTCTCAACCAATTTTAAAAAATATAAAGCACACAGAGTGTGTCTTTGCAGTAGAACTAAGTTAGAAACCAGTAACGAAAAGAAAACTAGAAAAGTTTCAATATATGGAAATTAAATAATAGCCTCCTACATATTAAATAATACTTTGAAGTGCATGTTAATAAAAAATGTTCCATGTCAAAATTTGACTGATACAGCTAAATCACACTTAAAGGAAAGATAATATCTTTAAAGCATAAAAAACAAGACTGAAAATCAATGAACTTAAGCAGTCTTCTTAAGAGTTTAGAAAAATAAATAGTAAATTAAAATAAGTGTGGGAATAATAAAATAACAAAGAAAATAGAAGAAATGAATAAAGAAAAGAAACATACTATAGACAGTAATTGCACCACAGTTGTTTATGAGACTAATAAATTGTTATTTAAGAAATAGAAACAAATATGACATGTATAGGGACGGGATAAAGTAAAAACAAAAGGAATAAAGTAATGCATAAGCAAAATTAATGTTACTGTAGAAACTTCAGTTATTATAAAATTAGTAAAATAATTCTGTAAACAACATTGTGAGACAAATTTGAGCAGTATAAATACAATGAACACATTACTTGAAAAACAACTATAACTAAAACAGACACAAAAAGACAAGAGACTGAACACACACACACGCACACACACACACACACACACACACACACACACACACACATAGTCCATAATTTCTTACAAAGAAAACTCACGACTCAGATGGCATGATGGTGAAAGTAACTTGCCATCATAATATCACTTGAGATAAAGGAAACTGAGGAAAAGTGTCAGGAGTCCCAATCACCCCCCACCTTATTTAAGGAGAAAGTCTAAATTCACATCGGAACAATGTGGGACTGAATAGAGAACGGCAGCCTGCTACTCTAGGTTCTTATATACGCTGGGTATTATGTTTACATGTACATTATTGGCGAGGTGTAAATGAATTATATCACTGACTGCACATGAGGGTAGCTTACTTAAATTTTCCAATAACTATTTCCTCTCAAGGACCTTTAGAACTATGAGGAGATTTGGAGTAGACGAAAATTCAAATTTAATAAAGATACAAAAAAAAACAACTTTTTAATATCTATTTTAAAAGGGAAATACCTACAAAAAGGTTAAAACTGAAGATTTTATTTCTATCAAATTCATAGTAAAGGAAAATAAAAGAATGAAAAACAATTCCATATGTTATATTTATCTTTTTCTTTCTTATTTTTTTATTTTTTTATTTCTAGTTTCCATTCCATTTTAGCAATTTTTGGTTGACTCTCTTATCTATATAGGGCTTCCTCTTTAAAGAAAAAAAATAACATAAACTGCGTCTAGGAATTTCTTAATATTGGTATATGTGAATTTTATAAGAGATTATGTAGTGTTTCCATTATTATTTTTCAAATCTTCTTATTTTCACTTTAATTCAACATTAAAAATTCAAAAGAAATATAATCATGTTATTTAAAGCTTAAAATTTATGTCCATTTTGTTATTCAGCATACCATTTGTGAGAGTATATGTATCGTATTGTACTAAGTAAAAATAAGAATTTACCATAGTTTCCAACTTTAAAGAGACATAAAATTATAAATAACAAACAAGAGCAAAAAATATTTAAAAAAATAAAATTCAAGTTGTATGGAAACACTTTTTACTAATCACTATTCTTTAAGCAGATTTCATAGGCAGATTTCAATTTAAATAAATTGAAAATTGAAATGAATAAGGTATATTCAATGTATATAATACATACCAAAATTTCAGGAACAACAAATTAAAGATTTCCTGATTTAGCTAAAATGTATTATAAAACTTCCAAAAGGAAAATGAGAAATCAAAAATGTAATGTTTTCAATGTACACTATTATATCTCAATGTCAAAACCTAGAAATTAGTAAAAAAAAAGAAACAAAGGAAACAAAGTAGTATTTGTATAACATTTAAATCAGAGAAGGAATTAAAAGGTAGTTGCTTTACAACTCGCCTCAAAGACTATGGTCTGGACGTTTGGTATCCTTCTGTCTTGTGTGTGTGTGTGTGTGTGTGTGTGTGTGTGTGTGTGTGTATCCCCCCCCCTTTTATCTACTAGATTATGTAATGATCTTTGACTATAACAATATATACCAAATAAATTTTAAACAGCTTCTCAATATTGAAAGGATCTCTTGCCTCACAGGACAGTGCTGTATACCCTTATGGTTTAGGTGAAGCCATAAGGGGAACTAATGTTTTTTGCGTCCTATTATAGCACTAAGCCAGGCATGCTCCTGTCCTTTGTCCATATTTTGTTGCTTAAGCTAATGTAGGTATGAGGCATGGCTTTAGCATGTTTGTGTTATAAATGAAGACATTGTGTTTCACAAAGATGGGAGTCTTGACTAGGGCCACAGCCAGTGAATAATGAAATTAGTATTCAAATCTTGGTCTAATCCAAATATTTTTTTGGGCTACCATTCTATATTCTATAAACAGGAAATGTGTATATAAGAGTTAAAATCACTTGTAGATTAAAAAAAAATGTTCCTCCATTTCTCTAATTTTATTAACTTTGTTGAGAGGAATGGCTTTTCACAAGTATGTGCATGGTGCCCTCAGTGGCTTTCATAAGCTGAGGCCGCCTCACTGGAATACCAGAGTGTTTCCAACGGTCCAAATCGCTTTTCACTATAGGTTTAGTCAGAGCACTGATAGGACCCTCCTGTCTTTAATACACAAGAGATTCACCTCATGGCACACTTTCCCTAATAATTTTTTTGCAGTTTACACAAGTGAAAGGAAGAACAATGCAGGAGAATGCCAATTAATTTTTTTTTCTTTCCCCTCTCACATCTAACTTTTAGGCTAAAGGGAAAATGTCTCGATCTGTAGAGATCAAACTCATGTTAGAGTTCTACATTTTCTTACAATTACTGTTTCCTTTCTAAAATTCTGGGGATTCGGATCCCTATTACCACGGTTTACCAATGTCTCTTCATCACTCTAATTTACTCTCTAACCACCACCCACGGTTCTCATTCTATTTACCTACTTCAAGTGCTGGGATATTTCATTGTAGACTGGACATAGAATAAAATAACAAACTTAAAGACATTTGCAAATTTATAGCTTCTTCCTTCATGTGAGAGAGGGACTTGTAGATGTCTGAAGTATGGGGGGATCTAATTTGTATTCTTCTTGTGCTGAGCAATTCCCTGCAGAGTCCTGAGCAATCAATTGTATGTTGTAGCAGAGAGACTAGTCATGCAACTTCTATCTCTGACGTTTGGTTGATTATCTCAAGAATGCCCTTGTATCACTATCTTTATATTCTTGTTGATGAAACATTTGACAAATTCTGCCCCGATTCTACTTGTTTCATTCTTTTTCTCCTTATTATTCAGATTTGGAATGGGGGATAACTTAAATTTTTCACATAATTTACTCCTCTCATTTCCCCCCTTAATATCAATAGTAAACAATATTTCCCTTTTGTGTGTGATTTTCCCAAGTATATTTACATTCCGTCTAAACTTGTGATGATTGCTTAATGTGATAAGGAATGAAGCACATATTTTAAATAATTTAAATGAGGCATTTGCACTAACTATTAATACTTTGGTAATATCCTTATGGGATCATTTGTTTTCTCCTTTAATTAGACCAGAAGGATTATTAAATTGGTAAGAAAGTGCAAGTATCTTTCTGTAGCTTCTCTTAACAGCTGTTTGCTGTTATATTAATTTGTTAATGTTTCTTATTAGGTCTGAAGTTTTTTACTTATCTTGACAATTCCAATAGGAAGTTGAATATTATTTATGTAAACATATGTAATTTCATGTTTAAACTGAGAATAGTCAGAACTTTACTGTATAAAATCCATTAATTTCAATGCAATGGACATAGCTAATGCTCTAAATATTAAATTGAATAGTAAATATTAAGTAGTACTTAAAATATTGTTATTGAAGATTATGCTATTTCATACAATTAGCATGTTATCTTTTACAATGTGTTTAATTCATGTTTTATAAGTTCTACATGAGTATTTATTTCAAAATTCTCAGTGTCTGTATTGATGGTCAGTTCGTATAATGAACATGAAAGCACATGGAAAATTGAACTCATTCAGTCATTAAATAAAACTTATTGGGTACTTATTTCATGCCAGATACTTAGTTTAGGGCTATGAATGAAATATTTTCTTGATAGGGTGATAGTATAACAGTGAAATACGTAAACAAATACATATTTTCTATTGTTTTAGTAAATTTTTGTAAATTTTTCCAAAGAAACATAGTTATAAGCAATAATTCTACCCAAAAGAGTCATAGAAAATTGTCCAGGATTAATAACCAAGTTATGCTGTGGAGAATGTCAAGTGACATTTCTGTAAGGGACCAGAATCTAAGACATGTAAAGTACTTAGTATACCCTAAGAATGGGAATAAGTCTGCACTAGTTTCCTAGGGATGCCTTAACAACAAACTCAGGAGTTTAAAACAATAGAGATTTACTCTCTCACATTTCTGGAAGGAAGCATGAACCCTGAAATCAGGGCATGGCCATATCCCCTCCAAAACCTCTAGGGAGGAATCCTTTCTTGCCTCTTCTAGCTTCTGGAGGTTTCCAGCAATCCTTGGCATTTGTTGACCTCTAGATGCATCATTCCAAACTCTTCCCTCTGTGATCACATGGCTTTTATTCCTCTGTGTTCTCTTCTTCCTGTGTTTCAGTCTTTTTATCCTTTTAAGGAACCAGTCATTAGATTTAGGCCCCACCCTAATCCTGTATGACTTCATCTCAATTTGATCACATCTGCAAAATCCTAATAATATCACATTCACAGGTACTGGGATTAAGATTTGACCATAGCTTTTTGGGAAACACAATTCAACCCTTATAGAGTCCTACCAAGGATTCTTTGGAAACAAATTTAAAGCAGCTGATAAGCCATGCTAATAAGTTTGGATTTGAGGAATTAAGAAAATGTAAGGATATCTGTTAAGGTGCTAATTTTTATTTAAGAAAGCTAAGTGTTGGACCTGTGCAAAATGAATTGGAAGGTAGAAAAGCATAGACTTGAGCTAAGAAAGGGCTATCAAAACTTGGCAAGAAAAATAAAATTGAGAAGATCGTTCTTAGTGACTGTTGCGAATTTGTCAAATTAACACTTATGACATAGTAAGTGGAGCACAGGGTGCCGGATGCTAAATACAAGTTTAACAACAGACTACAAGAGGAATTGAACTAGAGAAGTTTATTTTTCAAAAGACCTGACATACCCCAAGGGGAGGTCAAAGCAGACTGCTGACAGAGAGAGAGAGATCTTGGGGCACATTAATTTATTAGGGTCCATGGGTGGAGTGCTTTGGGGTTCCTGGCCTAAGCTCAAATTGGTCAATTCAAACCAAAAAAGTGGGGTTTTGTTTAGTCACACAGAGTTTTATTTAAGGAGAGCATAATGAGGAGGTCATAGTAGGCAAGGAGACCTTTGATCACACAGCCATTGGGGAAGTCATATGGGGAACTCACATCTGCTTGTGACTCTGTGGCTGCTATCCAGTGCATGTGTTTGCAGGAGGGGCCAGGATCAGTGTAAGGTCTCTGAAGGCTGCTTGAGCAAACAAAATTGCGGCAGCAATATCATGACGTAGCTTTGCTAAAAATTATCTTTTGTATTATTAAATTTATTGGAATAACATTGGTTAATAAAATCACATAGGATTCAATTGTACAACTCGATATAAACACTTGGGTGTTGGTTATGTGGAGGAAGAGGGAGGAAGCAAATGATGCAAAAGTTTGTGGCTTGTGTGATTACATTTAAGCCAATGATTATACACAGTGGGAGAATATAAGAAGAGTATGTTTGGGGCAGGGAATATGGAAGAACAAAATTAGTTTGGTTTTAGTTTTGTATAAGAAAGCTTTTAGATTTGGGGATATATTAATGAAAAAATATCCCATGAACAGTTTTAAATACCAACCTATAGTTCAGGATAGGGTTAGATGCTGGAATGATGTCATCAGACATAAATGATGACTGACTCCTTAGTGATTCAATGATATTGCTCAGTTTTACTGGGTTGGGAGAAGAAGAGTGAGGTAAAGACAAAAGTGTTGGGAAAAACTCAACCCTATATGAAGTAAGACATCACAATTCTCATATATAAAACTCTATCTGAACTATTTTATAGAATTAAACAAAACAAAATAGAATATTTAAATCACTTAGAATTGTGGCTGACATAAAAAAATGTTTCGATAAATATATGCTAACAGTATAATCATCATCATTATTATTGCTTAAATGAAATGTGCTCACTTTCTGTAAGTCTGACAGAATTTTGGGTACTAGACCATCATATCTTTAATAAAATATTTATTTTAGATGTACAGAAAAAAATGAAGATTGTATAATTTTCATATATTTCATACTGTCTGCCCATTACTCAAACTTATATTAGTATGATACATCTTGTCATAATAAGTGAGATCATACTGCTGCATTATTAATTAAAATTCATAATTAAAAACAAATCTTAATTTCTTTTAATATAATTTTACTGTATTCATGTTTCCTTGGGCTCTTCTTAACTGAGACAGTTTCTCAGACTTTCCTTCGTTTTGATGACCTGGGCCATCTTGAGGTATGCTGGTCTGATGTTTTATAGAATGTCCATCAATTGGGATTTTCTGATGTAGTTTTCATGATTAGATTGAAGTTAAGGGATTTGGGGAGTGAGACCACAGAATTAAAGTGCCATTTTCATTGTATTGTATCAAGGGTACCTACTCTCAACGTGTTTACTGATGGATATTGACTTTGATCCCCTAAGTGTGTAGTATTTCCAGTTTCTCCATTGTAAGTTACTTCCTATTTTTTCCCCTATGGAAACTTTAGAGGAATGTCAATATGCAAAGCCCACACTTAGGAATTGGGAGTTATGATTCCCTGTCTAGAGAGCAGAGTGTCTACATAAATCAGATAGAATTCTGCATGAAACATTTGTCTTTTTCCCCTATTTACTTATTTATATAAACATTATTTATGCCACGGTGAACTCGTTTTTTTTGTTTGTTTGTTTGTTTTTTTGTGTTTGTTTTTTTTCAACTTGTCTTTAATTTCTGGTCCTACAAGATATTCCAGGCTCTTCTTGTGTATTTCCTTCCTCAGTCCTAAAAACAACCATGTCCCAGGAATCCCTGCTTCCTTTTATGGGAGAATTATATTGGAAACAAGTCTAAGTGTTAACTGTGCTTAGCACTCTGTGGGTGTCATTGCTTCTATACTCTCTCAGATGACAGAGCAACAAAATACGTGTGTATACAATTTGTATATATATGAGTACATATATCTCTAAATATTTCGATATGTAATTATTTGTATCTATATTAAACTAAGCATGAGTTCCTATTTATATCGCCAACTCTAATCCATTACCATATAGATTATTCTAGTCTCCTCTTCTAGTTTTTTTGTAATCTCCCAATCTAACAATGAGAAACCTGGATCCTGCTATCTTCCATCAGTTTACATGGTTCCTCAATTCCAGTATATGTATATAATGGTATCAGAATTGCTAACCTGAAGCCCTATGGAAAATCACTATGTCAAGTAATGTGTTTATGTACAGTTCCTTTCACATTTAGTCTTAACATATTTCAATCACATCCAAAGTTACTTAGATTAGAGCTTTTTCCCACATCCCTTTCAGTGAGTTATTTTTACATATTTGTATAAACTGTAAAATTTTAACAAAAAATGATTTTAAAATAATTCTGAAATCCATATACAAAGGATTGGCATTTTTACAAAAATGAAAAAATATATGTAATAATCAATAAGTTTGAATAACTGCAATTATAAAATTATGTTCTTTTGAAAAGCAAAAAGTATTGTTTTTCAGTTATCTGTGTTTTTTGTTCATTTAGCATTACTTTGAAATTGTCTTTGGCAGGGTAAAAAATAATTTTGTAATTGCTTTCTTTAAGTAGGATTTACTCAAATTATTTTTCAAAAATTTAAAGAAATCAGTAGGGACTTAGCATTTATGTTAAAATTTCTATACAACTATATTTCTAGAGTTTATTATAACTAAAAATAAAATACCAACTATCTTGGGAAAAGAAAAGCAATTTGTGATGTCTCTAGAAAAATATTATATATATCACATTTGTTTAGATTACCAGTCAACATTTTGGATAAACCAACTCTTCTGAGATTGCACTACCAAAATTAATCAAATCAAAGCTCTATGTGTAGAAAGATCTTTCCTAGTCACCTGTTAACCTAGTCTTATAATAGGAGGGAGAAAAAACATTTCATACTATCTTTCAAGTTCCTTCCTAACAAGAATATTTCAAAACAAAATATAATATGATTCTAAGTATTTGAGCATATTGTGAGATTTGTTGCTCTCAGTAGTATAAAATTATTCCTCACAGTACCCATATTTAACATATGACTGATAATATCTTAATAATTTCCTGAAAAAAACCAAACCAAAACAAAACAAAACCCCAATAATTAGGTAACATACCCAGGAATCAAACTAAGGAATGGGGTAAAAAATAAAACTATTACTGTGAAGCTGAGAAAATCTGTGTTGCAAACCTGAATTTTTCACCCAATGGTTTGTAACCTTGAGCCCTCTCCTTAACTCTCTGTGTCTCCAATTCTTCATTTAAAAGTTGTTTGGCGTAAATACACTCTAATGAGTGCTCTAATATTAGTGTATATGACTTTCTATTAAAAGAATTACATGTGCCAATCTCTGTTCTTCTAATCACACCATAAATGCATATAATATGTAACATGGTGGCTCAGAACAAAATAATATTAGAAAAAAGCTGGAAAACAAACAAACAAACAAACAAAAACTTAGTAATTCCTTCCGTTTTAAAATTATTTTCCCTGAAAACCTACATAGGGATGAGCTCATATTGTGAAATAATAATTGTAATTCTGATATGGGTCTGATTATGAATCAAAATCCTTTTTACACCCAAAGCAACCCAATAACCTAAATATATTTTACTAGGACAAATTTTCTTTCCCCAGTAAAAATATTCTCTTTAAAGGTGTTTGGACATAACAGGCAGGTGTTGCAGAACAATTCAAAAGTCACTGAAATATCTTCTCTTGACACATAAGATTTGCTTTAGAGTCAGCTTTTTACAATCCTATAGTTCTAGGTATCACATATTCTCGTTTTTCAAAGCGCAGTTACACAGAAATGAACATAAACATATATTCATAGCCCCTTGCTTAGGACCCAGGCTCTTAATCGTCTAGCTGATGTCTATATCTCAAGCTTTTCTTCATAGTTATACATGTGTACAAAGCTATTCAGCCCTTTCAAACTAGTCATGGCTGCATAAATGAGACCTCCCATCAAATGCTTCCACATATGTCTTCATGCATTCTATTCCTTTTGAATGCAATGTCTTTATTTCCACTTTTTTATCTGGATGATTTCTAAATATTTAACAGACTTATTAACTCTCTGAACTTCCTCACTGTTTTGAAGTTTAACTTAATTATCTTTTTTCTGATTCCAAAGTAGAATTTTATGCATACCTCTATGAATGCAATGCATTATGTATCACTGAGTTACAAGGTCTCTCTCTAGTAGAAATTGTGAAATTGGGTATTATGACTTTCACTTTTTAAAAATTGGAAACAAATAATCTGGATATTTAGAAGTATTTACACAACACTGGTAAATATTAGGTAAAAGAAACCCTAGCATCTCTTACAGAGACCATAACAAACATCTATAGCACACAAAGACAAATCTGACCAAAACACTAAATAAATCAGCAAATCAATTTG
The DNA here is from genome assembly GCF_036562045.2 of Rhinolophus sinicus. Classification (NCBI taxonomy): domain Eukaryota; kingdom Metazoa; phylum Chordata; class Mammalia; order Chiroptera; family Rhinolophidae; genus Rhinolophus; species Rhinolophus sinicus. The sequence goes on along the minus strand of NC_133757.1, from coordinate 76,044,279 downwards.
GAAAACATTAATACAAGGAAAATGCAGTCACTTCCTCATTGATTTTCTCCAGTCTCATGGCTTTCTGTACCATCTATACAGGGAGGAGTCATAAATTCACAACTTCAGCCCAAACTCTCCCCAAACTATAGGCTCATATATTCCTTCAACTACTTACTTAGTGTCTTCACCTAGGTGCTATCTCAAATTTACCATGTCCAAAGCAGAACTCCCCTGTAAATTTGCTTATCCTATAATTTTCTCAATTTGAGTAAATGGCAATATTTTTCTACCAGAAATTTAGTCCCAATCTATCTTTGTAGTCATTTTAGGTTCTCTCTATATGTTCATATGCAGTCGTTCAGGAAATGCTGTCAACTCTGCCCTCAAATACATCCACTAGCCAAGCACTTTCCCCCTTCTGTGCTCACAATATGGTCAAAGCCATATCAATATAGAGAAGGGGCATGAGGACTATTTTTGCAGAAGAAACTAAGAGGTTGGATTCCAAGCCTGCTGCATATATGCCCCGAGACACAGAACTCAGGCAGATGTTAATGACACAGAGTTATCTCTCCGGAAGACCAGGGATTCCATTAGGACCATCCCTGTAATTAAGCCCTTGGCAAATTAACCACACGTTGCGCTTTACAGGAGTTAAAGACAAACCTGCCCCTATTCTTACATCTTACTGAAGTTAAAGATAAACTTGCTGTTGTTCTTCTATCTTCCTTTCTCCCAATACCAATTAATTTTCTTTCTTTTTTTTTTTTAATTTTATTTTATTAAATTTATTGGGGTGACAATTGTTAGTAAAATTACATAGATTTCAGGTGTACAATTCTGTATTACATCAGTTCTCCTTCCATCACCATATATTCGATCCCCCTTACCCTCATCTCCCACCCCCCACCCCCCTTACCCTCTGGTAACCACCAAACCATTGTCTGTGTCTATGAGTTTTTGTTTCTCATTTGTTTGTCTTCTTCTTTTGTTGTTTTTGGTTCATATACCACATATCAGTGAAATCACATGGTTCTCTGCTTTTTCTGTCTGACTTATTTCGCTCAGCATTACACTCTCAAGATCCATCCATGTTGTCACAAATGTTCCTATATCATCTTTTCTTACCACCAAATAGTATTCCATTGTGTATATATACCACAACTTCTTCATCCATTCATCTATCGAAGGACATTTTGGTTGTTTCCATGTCTTGGCCACCGTAAACAAAGCTGCAATGAACATTGGAGCACACGTGTCTTTATCTCTAAATATATTCAGATTTTTTGGGTAGATACCCAGGAGAGGGATTGCTGGGTCATATGGCAATTCTATTGATAATTTTTTGAGGAACCTCCACACTGCCTTAATTCAAAATGGATCAAAGACTTAAGCATAAGACCTGACACAATAAACTGCATAGAAGAAAACATAGGTACTAAACTTATGGACCTTGGGTTCAAAGAGCATTTTATGAACTTGACTCCAAAGGCAATGGAAGTAAAAGCTAAAATAAACGAATGGGACTATATGATACTTAAAAGCTTCTGCACAGCAAAAGAAACCATTGACAAAATAAAGAGGCAACCAACTGAATGGGAGAAGATTTTTGCAAACAGTGCCTCCGATAAGGGGCTAGTATCCAGAATATACAAGGAACTCATGCAACTCAACAACAAAAAAACAAACAACCCAATTGAAAAATGGGCAGAGGACTTGAAGAGACATTTCTCCAAAGAGGACATACAAATGGCAAATAGACATATGAAAAAATGCTCAACATCACTAATCATCAGAGAAATGCAAATCAAAACCACAATGAGATATCACCTCACCCCAGTCAGAATGGCTATCATCAACAAGACAAATAGTAACAAATGTTGGAGAGGCTGTGGAGAAAAAGGAACCCTCATACACTGTTGGTGGCAATGCAGACTGGTGCATCCGTTATGGAAGGCAGTGTGGAGGTTCCAATTAATTTTCCATGTGAGCAGAAAACACATATAAACACTAGCCTGGGGGATGGAGGGGTCTCTCTTCCACTAGCGATTAGAGACCGCTACTCTGTCCATGGGGAGACCATTGTTTCCTTGCTCTCGGCTAAATTAACTTACTTTCTTTAAACTCTGTATCAGCTCATGTTTGAATTATTTCCTATGTGAAGCCCACGACCCTCTTTTCCTATAAGAATAGCATCTCTCCTTTGAATTCTTGCATTAGCTTTCTAATTGGTTTTCCTTCTACTTTGCACAATTGCAGTCTACTCTTAACACAACAGGTGGGATGATATGCAAAATGTAAATTATCTAATCTGTTTAAAACTATCTAATTCTACGAGTAGCACACTTGTGATCAAGATCTAGTTAGCTTGTTGCACTAAGAGAACATGCTCATCAGAGGAAGCCTGGAGAATCTCAGCAAGACAGGATTTAAGGGAAGACCTTATTATAAGATTCTAAAGGGAGAATTAGATAAGCAGAGGTTTTGTTTGCTCCCTCCCTCCCTCCCTCCCTCCCTCCCTCCCTCCCTCCCTCCCTCCCTCCCTCCCTCCCTCCCTCCCTCCCTTCTTTCCTTGTCTAGATACTGTTAATAAGCAGGGCAGCTTAGCCATTGGGTATCTTGGTAAACTTTGTTTAGAAAGAAAGAATGTTTTGGTGCTGGTCAGAAAGCAATAGCATTTAAGGACAGTTATTTTGTAACTGTGATATGGTCTTGACTGTTCTTTCAGAAATTTTGGTAACATGATAGGAAAGGACAGACTGATTTCTGTTAGAACTGACTTTTACCTTCTCAGAGCCTATAGCCATCATCTACTGATTGTAGGCAAAAAACAATGTTTCCACAGTTAACTACCAGGCTGTAATTTCATCATACCTCTCTGACCTAATCTGTTCCCACCAGTCACTCTCTCTTTTCTATACACACTTGCCTCTTTGCTTTTTCTGCAACAACCAGGGAGACTCCATATTGTCTTCTTTCTATTTAATATTCTACTGCCTGGAATGTGTCTCTTTAAGATATATGAAGAACTTCCTTACTCTCCTTCAGTTGTTCACATAAATATCACCTTCTCAGTGTTATTTTCATGGCTATGCTATTTTCACATGGCAAATCTCACCCTATAAATATCTCTCTATTCCCCTTTCTTCCCATATTTTTGTCCTCAATAAAACATTGTATAATCTAGCCCGCTATATAGACTTTACTCGTATTTTACTTTGTTTATCATCTCGTTACTAGTACTAGAATCTGAGTTCTGTGAAGGCAGGTATGTTTTCTTCCTTGTTGTTGATGAGCCTGCTGCTGAGAACAGTGCGGAGCACAAAGTAGACGTCCAATAAATGTGTGGTATAAGAAAGCAGTGAGTAGCTCATTGTTTTGAAACTTAATCACAATTGTAAATTTCAACAGGTTCAGATCACTGGTTTTTCTACTTTAATGCCATTGTCTGTGATCATTTATACAATGACTGACTTTTTCCAACATTACATTAACACTGAAATTAGAATTAAGGAAAAAAAAATAGCCCAAACATGGCAAAGAGCAAATGTCTTAAGAAGTTTAATACAAATTTTTTGGAAGGGAAATTTAGGAGATGAAGGTGCATAATGGGATTGAGAAAATATCGTGATTGTTTTTTGGCCTCTAATGGGCATAACAAAGACAGGCTTTGGAGGTCTTAATTGCACTGATATTGCCCGATACATAGATTAAAAATAAAAATTGGTAGCAATATGAAAAATTATTGGGAAAGTATGAGATCAGAAGGCAGAAAAATAATATGGGATTATTATAATAAGTCAAGATGATACAAGTTAAGAGATAATGTAGGCAAGATCTAAAACAATAGTGAGATGGGGGTTATTTCAGAGATTGGGAGGCAGGATTGATATTATTTGGTTTATGAAAAATTGGATATGAACAATAGAAAGAAGGGGTACAGATGAATACGAGTAGATGAGGACTATGTAAGTCTATTTAAGGGCCATATAGAGTCACTCTCGTACCTCTGGGTTTAGGGTTGTGTGTGTGTGTGTGGTGTGCGCACATGTGTGTACGCACATGCACATGAATGTATAAACTTTATTTCTAGAGAAATATTCATAAGTGTATTTTCAAAAATAATGATGACCCAGTAAAAATGAGGAACCATTGCACCAACATATGAAAAATATTATGTGAAGGGTTGAATAAACAATTGATATCTTGTTTGTCCTAGGAGGGATAGAGAAACAGGTAGGCAGAGTTGATCATTGCTAGTGAATGTAACTATTTGAGTTTCCTAGAGGACAAATATTTTGAGGGACATGTGTACTAGCCAAAGGCAAATACTAGTGTTAATAACATGAAATGAATAATAAAGGCTAAAATTTGGCAATCATTTATATAAATGGAATTTTTTAATTCCCTGTAAGATAACTCATTTATATATATTTATTGTATTATATATAATTTAAGATTTCTGTTTTGAATTGAAGAAAGTATCCTCACTTAATAATTGCATTAATACATGACAATGTATTACATTTTTAAAATACTAAAAGTATAACACTTTAATCACAAAAACTTAAATGATTTTCATATACATTGTACTACCGGTTTTATTTCCTCAGAATGATTAAGTAAACCTCTGTGGTTTTATACTGAACAACCTTTCTTTATCCTTAATAAATTCTAACTAATGCCATAATTTGTAGCCTAATGAGAATTCATGTATACACGTAAGTCACTAATAAGCATAATTCACATTATATCAGACAAAGAAAAGGGAGGAAAAACAGAGATTCATAAAAGACTCCTGTGCTTTCAAGCGTACATTACAACAACCCTGGAGCGTGAAGACCTGCATAAGGCCTTTAATATGTCAAATAAAATACCATCTCAGAAAAATCAATATGAGCAAATACTCATTAGCAGTAGCAAAATCCTAGTGTAAACAGCTTTAAATAAAACAGAAAAGAGCCTCAAAAAACAAGGAAAGAAAAGTGTGATCATTGTCTTAATATAGATCACTTATATAGATCAATTTAAATTTCCTCCTGATCAAAATGAGGAAATTCATTATTTTTTCTGCTCTTTGAAAATGTTATTCACATAAGGACTTAAAACTTGCTTCATTTTTCAAACCCACTTCGTTAAATACAATCACAAGTTCTTTGACTGTAATTTCTTTTTTGACATAACAGCTTTGAGATAAAATATACATATGATAAAATCCATCCTTTTAATTCAGTGGCTGGGCATATATTCACAGACTTATGCTACCTTTATCACTATCTAATTTTATAACATTTCATCACTCCCAGGGAGACAGTATGTGTGAGAAAAGACTGTCCCTGTTTTCCCCTATCCTAGCCCCTAGTAACAACTAATCTGTTTCCTGTCTCTATGATTTCCTACTCTGGATATATCATATAAATCTAATTGTACAATATTTGGGTTTTTTATGACAGGTTTCTTTCACTTAGCATATATTTTCATGGTTCATCCTTGTAGAATGTATCCATCCTTAATTCCTTTTTACTGTCAAATAATATTTTATCATGTAGATGTACCATATTTTTTATCCATTCATTAGTTATAAACACTTGACTTGATTCAACTTTTAAGGTATTATGAATAAAGCTGATTTGAACTTTCTGTACACATTTTTGCATAGACGTGTTTTCAATTCTCTTGGTTTTATACTTTGGAGTGAAACTGGTGACTCCTATGGTAACACTATAATCAATTTTTGAAGAACTACTAAACTATTTTCCAAAGTGGTTGGGCATTTTACATTCCCATCAGCAATGTATGAGGGTACTGATTTCTCTACACACTCAACGACACTTGTTGCTTTTTTGTAAATTAATTAATTAATCCTAGTGAATAGTAAATAGTAGCTCATTGGTTTTTTCTTTTTGTTTTTGTTTTGATTGATACTTTAATTGATGCTTTACATTAGTTTCAGATGTGCAACATAATGATTCAATATTTACATATATTGTGAAATGATCATCATAATATGTCTAATTAATGTCCATCAACATACACAGTTACAAAATTGTGTTCTCTTGTGATGAGAACTTTTAAGATCTACTCTCTTAGCAACTTCCAAATATGCAATACACTATTATGAACTACATTCACCATGTTGTATGCTATGTCCCCATGCCGTCTTTATTCTATAACTGGCACTTTCTACTTTTTGAACGCCTTCACCCATTTTGTCCATCCCTCACCCTCCCCACCTCTGAAAAACACCAATCTGTTCTCTGTATCTTGAGCTTGATTTTTTGTTTGCTTGTTTGATCCAAGGTCATGACGATTTATTCCCATGTTTTCATTTAAAAGTTGGATAGTGTTAACTTCTACATTTACATATATCAAATATTTTAAGTTAACTTTACATTTGGGTAAAATATAAGTCCAGCTTCATTTTTTTTTTTTTTTTTGGCATGTAGATATGCAATTGTTCAGAACCATTTGTTGAAAAGACTGTTCTTTCTACATTGAATTCTCTGAAACCCTAGTAAAAAATCAATTGACAGTAATTATAAGTGTTTACATTTGACTCTCCATACTGTTCCATTGATTTCTATTCTTTATCCATAACTATAGTGTCTCGATTACCTCAGCTTCATAATAAGTTTTGATATCAGGGATTAAGTCCACTTATTTTATTTATTTTAGAGATTGTTTGGCTATGCTGGTTCTCTTGTATTTCTATGTAAATTTTAGGATTTTTTTTTTTAATTTCTACAAAATACACATTTTTTTTCCTGATTTAAATACTTTCAAGTTAATGTAGCTTTTTTTTTATTTTTAGCCTATTGGTTTTAAATTATATAATAGCATTTTATTGTAGCCAATTTGATTTAAAAATAAACTAGCAATATGGTCTATCATTGAAAATATTTCAATGCATATGGGAAGAATTTGTTTTCTGATGTTTTCTAAGTTGAGTGTTCTATAGATTTCTGTTAAGTTTAGTTGGTTTATAGTGCTGCTCAAGTCTTCTATTTCTGTGATGATTTCCTGTCTAGTTTTTTCTATCCATGCTAACATTTTATAACGGATCAGAAGAATAAACAGTCATTGGCAACAGGGTATTTCTGTATTTCTTTGAAGGATCAGGTAACACTTTCCAAATGATTTTTTTTTTTTGCATTCATCCTAAAAAAGTAACCCTTTGAGTAACATCTAATATAGTTTATTAAATCTGTGTTCATATGTTTTTTAATACTCTAAACATATAAACCTATAGTTGTTGTGGCATAATCCTCAATTGTAAATAAACCAAATATCTATTTCTCTCAGCTACACTATTATAAAAGCAAGCTACCTAATAAATACCTGTAATCATGTAGATTTACTCAGTTAAAAATATATCCGTAACGTTTTCTAGACCTTACTCATTACTCAACATTCTTTTTACTTTCCCAATTCAGCAAATTTCTCAATTCCCACTGAAGTATATCTCTAATTTTCACTCAATTTTGAAACCCTTACATTTATATCAGTACCAATTCTTCTCATATCTCTTTTCAGAATTGGTGTTATATTTACCTGTCATGATTTTTCTTCTACCTCTCTACAATGTCTAAAAAATAATGAATACAGGTTTAGTGATAGATATCACTTGCTACTTCATTTTCAGGATACTATAATGTAATTTTGTGAAACTTGAGACTTGTCCTAATTTAGAATAATTGGTTCTACTTACAACCTCTTTACAATTGTAGACTCAATTCATAGTAATCTATGATAATTCTACACATTTGAGTGTGCGTGTCATTCTTTTTGATTGAGAATATCGCTCTGTAATTGAAGTTGAAGAATAGAAGTCCTAGAGAAGTAATGAAAAAAATTGAAAATCTCTCTTTCTTTACAATTGTCCTCCTGCTCAACTTGATGAAAACATTTTCAAGGTGAAATTGCAAGTGAAAGATGAATAGTGTCACCGTTCTACTTAGAAATGGAGTCAAGCTCATAAAAACTAACTTGCAAAACTTTGAGCTATTACCTTTTTAGCACTTCCTAGTTGTAATAAAGCATAAGAATATGAGAATAACACTTAGATTTCAATTAACTACAAGCATTCATTGTCAAATATTTTGGAAGTACAAATTGCATGGTACACAAATGAAGGAAAAATCTGTTTCATGGTCTCTGATGTCTCCAAAAATAGCCACATTACTGTTTGGTTGATGGTATTAATATACTGATTTTGATGTCTAAGAAATCAGAATTATTATCGTAATTAATAAGCTTTTCAGAAACTTTCCTGAATGCTATTGAGCAGAATTTTCCGAATAGAAATAGCATTACTTTTTAAAAGGATATAGATCTTTAATTTCTCTCAGCATGGCACACTTGATATACAGAACAACCTTCTTGTATAAAATACATTTTAAATGTTGGATGAAATTGCATCACTTACTTTTTGACTAATCTCACTTCTAACAGTATATCCTGAAAATAGACTTATAAATTTCAAAAATGCAGATGCACATATTCTTTGCAGCATTGTTTGCAATCACAGAATACTGGAAACATTCTAAATGGTCATTAAAGGAAAATGGTTGAAGGTACTATGTTATTTTTGTGTAATTGAGTATATGCATCTGTGAAACAGAATGAGGAAGATTTCTATAAACTTACATCTAGTGATTTCTAGGACATGCGATTAAGTAAAAAATAAAAACATAAAATAATATCTATCATGTGTTACTCTCTGTGTAACAGAAATTTGGATGTAAAAAATACATGTGTGTGCTCATTTGTAATAAATGATAAAAAAATTAAGTATAAACCAGAAACTAAAGATAATTTTTGCCCATATGGGGGTTGATGGGAAAGAAGGGTAAATGGGAACATGGGAGCTGGGATGAGGAGTGAGTGACTCTTTTCTGAATATATCTTTTTTGTATAGATCTGCATCTTAGAACCACAGAAATATTTTATATACACTTCTCATACTCTGAAAATTTAACAATTCAAACCAACTAGGATATGAGAAGTCAAAATGGAATATAATCCCTAACAAATGAACTTAACCTTATAATTAATAAGTAAGATATGCACATTGAAGGAGTTGAGAAAGAAAAGAACTCACTCAAGTAACTATGGAAAACAGTATCTTGAATGAATGTTGTAAGACTAAGACAACATTAGTCATAAATACTGCAATCTCATCAGTAAACATGCTTCTCACAGTTCTGAAACAACAATATGTGTATACTGAAATTAAAATATATAACTAAATGTATTGTAGACAATAAGCATTGGGTTCCACAATATTAGGGAAGTTACAAATGAGGAAAAGGGGATGCTACAAAATTAATCTTGTGATATTGGATTGGAATCCCAGGTGTCAGAATGAGCACGTGGTTTTAGATAAATGATAGATCAATGATAGATGACAGATAAATAGCTATGAATGTAAATATGGATATATATATATATATATATATATATATATATATATATATATATATATATATACAAGCACAGACATGCAGATGTATGTATAGGGGTGGGTTATTATACAGCCTTATATTTCCTAGCCTGATCATTGGCAGGACCTGAGTGAAGATTTCTCATAGCAAAAGTCATATTTAAGGGATTTACTTCATTTCTAAATATTATTATTTGAAAAAGAAACCTGGACACTTTGCAGAAGTGGTGGATTACAGGGCTGGTGTAGAAAAAATGTATGATGAACATGGAACGTCTTGTGGTGCCACAACAGAAAGAAGTAGCAGAGAGGAAGGAAGGATGGAAGCAAGGAATGGAGGGAGAGGGATAGATGATGAGAGGAGATGAGATGAGATGAGATGAGATGAGATGAGATGAGATGAGATGAGATGAGATGAGGGGAGAGAGAGAGAGAGAGAGAGAGAGAGAGAGAGAGAGAGAGAGAGAGAGAAATAAAGGAATGAGGAGGGAAGCAGAAAGGTACAGAGAAAATAAAGGCAGAGAGGGAGAATAAAGGGAACTTCATCCAGTGCCATTCTCACTCACATATTCATATGGAATCCTTTAGCACATTATTCATTGTAAGTTTGGAAGATACTTTATCTAATATATTCCTTTTTATTTTTCAACTATTGATTCTTTATCTATTATGTCAAGCATCAAATATTTATTATCATTTTCCCATATTTTGAGAAGATTTATTAGAAACATCATCACCAATCATGTTTTGTATAGGTGTGAGGAAGTAACTAGAGGTCAGGCACTGGCTTAGGTCTAAGGGATAAAATATGAATGAAAAATAGATATTAAATTACTTCTGTAGTACATTTTAATTTTAAACATTAGAAACATTTAGAATGAAAGTATTATATTCCTTTGTAAAAAAAAAAAAAAAAAAAGACTTATCAGAGTAGCATCAATAGTCTTTACCTTCTTTTCAGTATGTAACACATCATGAAGGGAATATCTTTCTTGTGCCTTTCTAAGTTTGTATAAGCTTCTGACATTTTAGCCTTTGTGTTTTTAATGTTATGAAATATATTCTAGAGTTCTTCCAAAGTGAAATTTTTGCCAGCATCATTTCATTATTTTCATCATAATCACTTTTCTCATTTATTTCTATTTTTTGTGTGACTAAGTTTATTTAGTGAATTTGACTGCGTATCTAGAGTCCCCTGAAAAGTGGCATTGTAAACATTCCCACACCCTTTCTTCTATAATTTCGTTTGATTTGAATTTCACTTCCACCATTATTCTTTTTCTTTTTCTTCCTTTTTTTCTTTTTCTTTTTTTTTTTCTTTTGCTGCATTTTCATCTTAATTGACCAATTCCTTTTTCCATTATCCAGGTTAGGAAAGTGTCACATGGGTTTACGAACGGGAGAGAAGGAGACAACACAACAAATGACATGCTTTGCTGACTGTGTGTGAACTAAATAACATGCACAGAGATCAATCCCTATTAGACTCTGAAAAAGAGTGACATGATTGGTCACAGATGGTTATGTGTATCTATTATTTACTTCATGATTCATGGACTAAAAAATTTAGCAGTGAATTCTGTACTTCACACAGTTATTCAGTAATAGACCATGGTAACTGAAAATTGGCCCATATTATTGGAAGACTGGAATTATTTAACTAACCCCCGGCAACTAAAATTCATGCACATAGAAATGATTTAAAGCAAGCATTGCCTGTGATTTCTACAGCAGAAAAGTATGTGATATACAATAAAAGTATCATTTTTCATTATCAGTTTTAAATAGATATTAATAAACAACATAGCCATAGAATCTTGGCGAGATAGCTATATATGCACTTGCGTGCCTTTGGAGCTCAGAACAGTGATTTCTTTTTTTTTCAATTTAATTTATTGGGGTAAAAATTGTTAGTAAAGTTACATAGGTTTCAAATGTACAATTCTGTAGTACAGTATCTATATACCACATTGTGTGTTCCCCACCCAGAGTCAGTTCTCGTTCCATCTCCATATATTTGACCCCCTTTATCCTCTTCTACCACTCCCCTCCCCTCCCACCCTCTGGTAACCTCTAAACTGTTGTCTGTGTCTATGAGTTTTTGTTTCTTTATTTGTTTGTCTTATTCCTTTGTTGCTTTCAGTTTCATATCCCACATATCAGTGAAATCATATGGTTCTTGACTTTTTCTGTCTGACTCATTTTGCTTAGCATAATCACTTCAAGATCCATTTATGTTGTCGCAAATGATACTATTTCATCTTTTCTTATGGCAGAGTAGGATCCCATTGTGTATATATACCACATCTTCTTTTTTCAATCATCTTTCAAAAGACACTTTGGTTATTTCCATGTCTTGGCCACCGTAAATAAAGCTGCAATGAATGTCAGATAAGAGGCTAATATCCAAAATATATAAGGAACTCATACAGCTCAACAACAAAAAGACAAACAATCCAATTGAAAAAATGGGCAGAAGACATGAACAGAAACTTCTCCCAAGAAGACATACAAACGAGAAACATATATATGAAAAAATGTTCAACTTCATTAACTATTAGGGAAATGCAAATCAACAGTGAAATGAGGTATCACCTCACACCTGTTAGAATGGCTACCATCAGTAAGACAAATAACAAATGTTGGCGAGGCTGTGGAGAAAAAGGAACCGTCATACACTGTTGGTGGAAATACTGACTGGTGCAGCCACTATGAAAGGTAGTGTGGAGGTTCCTCTAAAAATTAAGAATAGAATTATCATATGACCCAGAAATCCCTCTTTTGGGTATCTACCCCAAAAATCTGAAAACATTTGTCTGTAAAGATATATGTACTTTGATGTTCATTGCAGAATAGTGATATCAATGGTTGAATATAATTAATATTTTGTTTTTTGATTACCCGACTTTTGATGTAATAAGATTACTATAGTTAGTATCAAAGATTAGTAAAAATATAATTGCATGTATTCAACTCTTAACAATTACAATGATCAGCAGTTTTAAATAAGTTAAGACTAAGAATAGAACTGCCTGACACTGATTAATTAACTGGAAAATGCTGATAATGTTGATGACAGCTTTCTTAACATTCTAGCCCCATGAGTGAGAGTGTATAGACACTAAAATCTTAATTCGTATTTTGATTTGATATACACTATATAATAAATCATATTGCTCATATTCAAAAATTCAATTTAAGGAACTGACCATGTAGGTTTTTTAAGAGTACAACAGCTGGTATGTATTTGTAATTATTTTGTTTGTTTGTTGGTTCGTTTTGTTTTCTCCTCTCAACAATCTACTCAGCCATGAAGAATAGTGACATAATAATAAATTCTTCACATAATGCATATCTTTAGTATTGAAAAGCCCTTTTATAAAACAATATATACAGAAATTTTGTTTAATAAAAGACGTTGTTTCATTTTAAGAATAATATGATTTGGCATGTCAAAGGCATTGGGTCTTGGGTTAAAGCAAATGTGATATACAATTACAGATAATATTTGTTGGAAAAATAAGCAAACCAAAGCTCAAGAAGAGAATGCAAAGATTCTTGACCATCCCATTAACCCACAGAGAGATGTGTTATAGTCAGGATATGCAGCTTTAGGAATTTAATCATTTTGCTCTGTCTTCTACAGATACAACATTTTCAACAGGTTATTTGTAAACTACTGGAGCCAGGCAGTCAGGATTTAAATTCTACCTATTTAGATAGTTTTTCTTAGAGACTTGGCTTCCCAGCACTGTTGGTACCTGGGAGAAAAGACAGCCTCTGTACCCTGTGAGAGGAAGCCACGGGTCCCATGGGATGAGTTCGCTGAAGCTCCTTGTAGAAGGTGGATGGGACAGGGGGGTTCCAGCTATTTTTTATAAATTGAGGCAAATGGGATATTAGAAGGCAGGAGAAATGCAGGAGCAACTTCCTTTCTTTTCATCTTTCTGTTCTTCTCAGCTCCACCAGTTCATCCCAGCAAACTGCTTAATTTGGCCTGCCAAGAACGAGGCTCCCATAACCTTTCAAAAATGCCAGCCTCTGGTGGTTGCTGCTCCATCCTCAGATGCCTGAACCCCAGATGTGAGGTGGTTATTCTCTGAAATTTTGACTTACCTAAAGCATTTTAGTCACTTAATTTTGAATTTTGATCTAAAAAATATTATACACAAAATATATTGAGGGAATGGAAAGTGTGTGTGTGTGTTGAGTGTTGGGAAATACTGAGCTAAATTTTCCACTTCCAAAATGAAGAGTAAAAAAACAAACAAAAATGAAAACAAAAAATATATAAAATGGATAAAAACTTTCAATAAATAACAATATAAGCATATTTAGAGATGGGGTAATTAGTGCCAAAGCATCACATAAAAAAGTAGCAATGGGATGCTTCTGGGAAATTGTAAATGGAAGACAGTGGATGTAATTTTAGCAAATGTTACTGAATTACTTAATACTTTAAAGTTACTCTGTGTTATACTTTGATACCTTTATAAAAATAAAAGCTAAACTCAAAATATAAATTCAGGAACCTAATTCCACACAATAAAGTTTAATTACCTCAAATAACAGGAAATTTATATTAAATAATCTTGAAGATGTTTCCATTACATTTAAGAATATGATAATGATGTCAGCGCTTACTAATATTTTTAGCACAATTTTGGAAGATTTAGCTAATATTATAAGGCAAGAAAATTTTAAAATTTGTGCATTGTGAAAAAGTTGAAAGTCAGGTTGTATTTTACAGTTGATAGATTCTTATAATCATGATCAACCAAACACAAACTAATTGCAAATGCCCATGCATACAATGTCTTGGCCAGAGTTATTAATGTTGGCTTTACTTCAACTGAGTTATGTATGTTTTTGGAACTACACATGATGAGTTTCACTTAACACCTTTAAATAAAAGACTATACTATGATTTTACATTGAAAGAAAACGTTATTTTGTACAAGAAGACTTGAAAAAGATAGTAGCGGTTCACATTTGATATAGTAAAACTGGTATTTATTGTTTGAGAAATGTCTACAGTTTTATGTTTCCTAACAAGGAAAAACAAAAACAAAAACAGTAGTCTATAGGACCTGAAAATAAAGAAGAAACACACAAGTACCTGAAGCTGTGTTATAGTTTGTCATTATATATGAGTGAAAATATTTATCATTATAAGCCATGTGGTTCAACTAATGACAAGAGAAATTGCCAATTTACAATTTGTACATCACTCTCATCAAAGAAAGAAACATTTTATTAGAAAAGTTTTACTCATTTTGAATAGAGACTACTTAAGTTCCAGCGATATGTGATTCAAATGAGAAAAAAATGAATTATGATTTACTCAAAAGTAAAATGCTAGTAAAATTTTAGTGTATTTCAACATGCCTAGAAAGTACATACACTGCCAATCCTAAAAATGTTAAAGATGTGAAGGTCATCAGCATGGGTACAAAAATCATTCCTTCATTGTGATTTTATTGACATGTTTAATTTTAAACTGTAGAAGTATGAGGTCATCTCCAATAGTTTTATTATGTGGTGTAAAGACCTTTGCATAAAGGATAAAAAGGAAGTATAGGCAAATGTGATTAGGAATAGCCATAATAAATATAATTAGAACTATGCATATTTAATAATTTATTTTTTTTCAAATATTTTCCACAATGTAGTCATACTAAATATAATTAGAACTATAATATTAAATTTGTATTCATATAATACCCACAATGAAAACTTTACACTGAGATGGGTTGAATGTTGATTTCTATCCAATATTTAAGGATGACAAAACAATATGCTTGGAGAAATTCATAAAGTAGAGAGGAAAAATACACTACAAAACTCACTGTGTAAAGCCAGATTCACCCTCTTTTCAAAGCTGGATCAGGCATTAAAGAAAAGAAGATGGCGGACAGATATCTTTCATAAACCCTGTTACACAAATTTTCATCACATAACAAATCAAATTCAGCAATACACAAAAATATGATAAAATATGGAATAATTGGGTTTATCTTGGGATCAAGTGGTATTTTAACATTTCAAATTTAATTAAAATATGTCACCACACTAACAGGATAAAGAATAAAAACCACATAATCCTCACAAATGATGCACCAAAATTATGTGACAAAATCCTACATCCATTCATGGTTAAAAAAATAATAATACCTTTCAGCAAAGTAGAAATAGACGAGAACATTCTAAATTTTGTATAGGACATCTACAAAATTTTACATATGATGTTAAGACTAATGGAACAATGGTTGCACACTTTTCCTATAATATCAAGGAAAAAATTGCCATGATGTCCATATTCACATCTACGTATTCAATGATTTACCAGAAACAACTTAAGAAAAATCAGTAGAATGAATAAAGAGTGTAAAGAAATTGCAGATGACATGGTTGTTTATCTAGAATATCCTAAACATGTACACAAAGTTGCTATAATTAATGTGTAAATTTATAAAGTTCAGAGGAGACTAAGACAATATACAGAAAAGCAATTGCATTTCTATATGTTAGCAACAAACGTTTGAAACAATATTGAATACAAGTTCTATTTATAACAATACCAACCCCACAGCTGAAATTTATCTCCACTGAGCTAAAATTTAATATAATAATAATAATAATATGTTGTCAATCAAAAAAATAGTTTATACTGTAATAAAGATCGAAAAGCATTTATTTGAGGAAAGGATTGCAATCCTCGGGGCACAGATTCAGGTGACAATTCAAATTTTGTTCCAGGGAAGACAAAGAAAGCAAGAACTTATAAAAGAAAAAAAATCACAACTTGTAACAAAAGAAACTATTCCTATTGACTATCTAATTCAAAAAGGATCCCTCAAATCTGTATGGTTAAACCCTGAGGTAAGCAAGTTCTACAGTGTGCTTCTATGGCAAGCACAGAAGTCAAACCTCATTCAGATTCTCTACGCAAGTGAAGATTAAAACAGATTGGCTCTTATCAAGGTGAAGATTGCACGTGGTCTGGTTGCCAAGATAAAGAGGAAGTTAACTTTATGATGTGGTTTCACTGCTGGTTCAAAAGTCCAGAAGTGCATTGGTGGGATGAGCATAAGGCACATTTCTCTCCAGCCTCCTGTCTTCATTTTAGTTTCCTTGACATAAATGGCACTATTATAGCAATTCCCATTCACGACGTGCATGATTTTTATAGTAAAAACTACAAAACTTTGCTATTAAAGTTTCGAAATTAAAGAAATGACAGACTATACCAATAAAAGGAGAGATAATCAAAATTAGCTATCACTTCACCCTTGCTAGGACAGCTGTGTGAAATTGCAGCTCTTATTCATTTTTCATGGGAGTGGAAGTGCACAGTGGTACAACATCTTGGCAACCCATATAAAGTCTCAGTCTCTCTCTCTCTCTCTCTCTCTCTCTCTCTCTCTCTCTCTCTCTCTCTCCCTCTCCTCCCACATGAGTCAGGAATTCTACTCTTAAGTGTCCATTATGAGTTGAACTGTTTTCCTCCAAAAAGAGTTGTGTTGAGATTCTGACCCCCCAGTGCTTCAAAATTTGACTTTATTAGGAATTTAGTTGTTATAGGTATAATTAATTCAGATGAGGTCATTCTGAAGGACAGTGTGTCCCTATGCCAGGATGAGTGAGGACTTTATAAGAAGATGACTTGTGAACACAGAAACATACAGGGGGAACTTCACGTGATGATAAAGGCAGAAATTGGGGTAACTCTAAACCTATTTATGCCAAAAACTCTTAGTAAGCCATAGGAAGCTGGGAAGAGGTGAGCAAGGATTCCTGTATGGTTTTCAGAGAAAGTAGGCCCTGCCAAAGACACCTTGATTTTGGACTTGAGCCTCTAGAACTGTGAGATGATAAATGTCTGTTGTTTTAAGCCATCTAGTACTTGGCACTTTGTTATGACAGCTCTCGGAAGCGAATACAGTGTTTAAGAAAAACTAATCTATGTCAACAAACAGACTTGAACAAGAAAGTTGATATCAGCTTTATTTATGACAGATATCAGAAAGAAAACAATAAACAAAAGTCGTGATCAGAAAAACGGAAAACAATTTATATCATTCTACAATGTAATACTACCCGCCAATAAGAAATTATTATATACACACTAATTAACGTGGGTTAATCTTTAAAACACTGTTATGAGGAAAGGAAACAAGATCAAAAGGTTACATATTTCATAATCCTATTGTTAGGAGCTTCAAGATTAGGCCTCAGGAAACTTTGGCAGGGGGGTGGGGGGTGGTGGAGGTGGTAAAAAATGTTCTGCCTTGAGTTGTTTTGCTTCATCTTCTACTTCCTACTTCCTGTTTTCCTATACATCAAGATTTTGTCTCCACTATTTTCTCTCCCACCGCCTCAATCATAGTGGCCTCTTCTGTTGCTAAATCTTGCTAAGCAGTCTATCTCAGAATCTCTGCCCTTACTGATTTTTTCCCTGTAAGAGATCATCTGGCTTTCTCACTCACAATTTTCAGATCTCTATGGAAATGCTTCATTTTCAAGATGTCTTCCCTCAACACCCTGCCTGAAATAATTATTCTTACCAGTTTTTCACCCTGCTTTAATTTTAGTCATAGCATTCATCAGCACCTATCATTTTGCATGGTGTGTGTGTGTGTGTGTGTGTGTGTGTGTGTGTGTGTGTGTGTGAGATCCTTGAGAAGAAAGGAATTTCTTTATTTTCTTTTTTTCCTTCCTGTCACACAATAAGTCCTCAGTAATTACTTGGATGACTAAAATGAATAACCTCAGTTGTTTATTAACTTCTAGAGAAGCAGAGGGAGTATTTTTAGCTTTTAAATTCACTGGTTGTAAGGTAATCAGCATTTATGACTAACTATATAGGTTATGATGTTTATTTAGAATTCACAAGGACTCAAGTAAAAATGGAATAAATTATTTAATGTTTGTCTTTTTTTAAACCAAAAGTAGCACCTTCTTGAAAGTAGTTACATAACGACTCCAGAGCACATAAGTCACCTAACATATTCATGCACAAAAAACCTTTTCACAGAGCATAAGCCTCCTAACACAAAAAATAAGTACAATTGGAATTCATAAGATGGAGGACTGAAAAAAAGTTAATTTGATGTTTCAAACCAAAAGAAAGAAATTACTTTTCTTTCCTATCCAAACAAGGGCAAGCAGAAGGAGACATTTTAGTTATGACCAATTAATCTGATTTCTATTAATGTAAGACCTTCACTAGTAATTTTATAAAGAAAGATATTCATGGGTTAAAAATAGTAAAGGACAAACCAACTAAATCATTTTAATTTAATATGCCTTTCATAACTTAAAAAAATCATAGCATTAAACTTGCCTATATATCACATAATATTAATAAATTATTGTTTTCAAGAGGATAGCAATATTAATAGTATTTCCTCACATTCTTAGTGTATTACAATACTGCTTGTAGAAAATTTGAATGAAATGTGATGTTACATATAATACTACAGCAAGAAAGGCACAGAAAAAAGGATAGTTTATTATTTAAAGCATGTGTTGCTTGATAAATTGTTACTAGCACATTGCAACTTAATTAGAGGGGAAAAAAAAACAATAGAAACAGCTCTGACCATTAAGTACAGAGGGATGGGTGATTACATTTAAAATATCCACACATCTTTTTTAGCCATTCGAACTTGAATTATGCCAGTTTCTTGAGGGATTTTGTCTAGATGATTCTCAATCCAGGTTGTATAGAAAAAAATAGAGAAGTAAATTTTATATATATATATGTATATATATGTATATACACACACATATATGCCCATATATATGGTATATATTATATACTATTATATATACACATATATGTATACATATACATATATATCCACATATATGTATGAATATATAGATATATACACATATATGTGTATATATATACATATACATATACATATACATATGTATACACACATATGTGCCCATATATGGTATATATTATATACTATTATATATACACATATATGTATACATATACATATATATCCACATATATGTATGAATATATAGATATATATTCACATATATGTGTATATACATATACATATACATATACATATACATCTGAATATATGTATATATACATATACATCTGTATATATGTATATACATATACACGTGTATATAGATGTATATGTATATATATATACACACACATATATGTGGATATATGTGTATGTGTATGTATGTGTATATATATATAATAGTATAAAATATATATAAAATCTCCAGACACTGACTTGGAAAAGTTAAAAATTACATTATCTTACTACCTTTATGGGTCTAAAGGTATTGTAGAATTCATATTTGTGTTTAAATTAATTTAGGTAAAATTTACCACTATACATAAATGGGATGCTTTATTCATGGACTTATAGCCTACCAGTCTTAATAATGTGATCTACGAACCCTTGCTTCTCTGCCATTTATTAAAGTTTAAGTAGTTAGTGCATGAGTATGAACACATATCGCAGTTTCACACTGTGTAAACTTGGACAAGTGAATCGGATTCTCTGACCTCAGCTTCCCTATTGTATATAGATCACCACCCACAGAAAAATCATAATTTTTTTTTAGTTCTTTTTAGGTTTAAATGCACAGACTTATTATTTCATTTAAAATTTATCTATTAAATTTAAAAAAAGTTTTATTTTATCTAACAGAGGGGAAAATGTTACCATCTTAGCTTAACACAATGCTTAGAAGAGAGAATGCATATATGCATATGTTAAATTCTTGTTTAATAAGTGATTTATCCATTCTTCTGGATGTATTTGCTTTTCCCACATAGAAAATGTGAAGAGTTGCTTTCCGAATATGAGATATTAAAATGTTCACACCATCCTTCAGGAAGTTTTGAATTAACATGAAACTAATGTTTGAATGCAAGTTATGACCTTCCTACAAAGTACAACTCCCAAGCATCAAGTTTGTGGGTATGATTCCATGCACAACCCAGTGCAAATCTATACTGATACGATTCCTTCCTAAGTAAACATTAAGTCAAAATAGGAACACTGCAATAGCAAAATGAAGACAAAGGTCATATTATTCACAGTTCAAAATTTATATAATCGCATTGATAAGTACATCACAATGATTTATAAATATTTCATTAATCTAACAAGGAATCTCTAACTGAACAAAATAATCATATAGTAGACAGAAGAATGAGTAAAAATATCATATATATATATATATATATATATATATATATATATATATATATATATATATATATTTGAGCAAAGAGTGGCAAACTATAATAATAAAATCAGTAATAGAATGGACATTCAAACAGCAAAAAAATCACTACTTGTCCTCAACTTGTATTAGCCCAATTAAAGAACTTAATTTATTTTCAGGTAATTAATGTTTCACAAATGCCCAATATTCTGAACTGTGATTCAGTAATCTATGTATATTTTGTATGACGGATGTCATTTAATGTATAAACAGCGAGGATGAAATTAATAAAAAGTTAAATTGACATTTTCATTACTTCATAAGTGAAATCAGTTCTTGTTAATTTTAAAGATAACCTCAACAATAGATTTTACATTGTTTTTGTTCTTTTTAATTTTTTTTTCCAATTACTGTTGATATTCAATATTATTCTAAATTAGCTTTAGGTGTGCAGCATAGTGGTTAGACATTTATATAATTTACAAAGGGATCTCCCCAATTAATCTAGTACCCACCTAGCATTTTATATAGTGGCTATATTGAATATATTCCCTACGCTGTACTTTACAGCCCTGTGACTATTTTGGTACTTCTTAATCGCTTCACCTTTTTCACCCAGCCCCAACCCTGCTCCCATCTGGTAACCCTCAGTTTGTTCTCTGTATCAATGAATCTGTTTCTGTTTTGTTTTTCATTTCTTTTGTTCTTTAGATTCCACATATAAGTGGTATCACATGGTATTTGTCATTCTCAGACTTATTTCACTGAGCATAATACCTTCTAGGTCCATCCCTGTTGTTGTACATTGTAAGATTTAATTTTTTTATGGACAATATTCCATTGTATATATGTACCACATCTTCTTTATATAAAAGTCTACTGATCAGCATTTAGGTTGCTTCCATATCTTGGCTATTGTAAGTTGTGTTGCAGTGAACATAGGGGTGCATATACTGTTTTTGAATTCATGTGTTGGATTTCTTTGGATAAATACTCAGAAATGGAATTGCTGGCACATGTGGTAGTTCTATTTTTAATTTTTTGAGAAAACTCCATACTGTTTTTCATAGTGGCTGCACCAATTTACAATCCTACCAGCAGTGCACCAGGGTTCCTTTTTTTTCTCCACATCTTTGCCAATACTTGTTGTTTATTGATTTATTGATGATAGCCATTCTCACAGGTTTGAGGTGATATCTGATTGTTGTTTTAATTTATATTTATCTGATGATTAGTTGCATTGAGCATCTTTTAATTGTATATTGGTCATGTTTATAGCCTCTTTGGATAAATGTCTTACACAGGTCCTCTGCCCATTTTATAATTTAATTGTTTGGGTTTTTTTGTTTGTTTTTTGGCCTTGAGTCTTTGAGTTCTTTATAAATTTTGGATATTGCCACCTTATCAGATGTATGATTGGTGAAAATCTTCTCCCATTCAGTAGCTGTCTTTTCTTTTTGTTGATGGTTTCATTTGCTGTGCAAAAACTTTTTAGTTTGACGTAGTCCCATTTATTTATTCTTTCTTTTGTTTCTCTTGCCTAAGGAGATATATTAGAAAAAAAATATTACTCAGGGCAGTGTCAGAGAGTTTACTGACTATGTTTTCTCCTAGGAGTTTTGTGGTTTGTGGTCTTACATTTAAGTCTTTAATCCACTTGGAGTTTATTCTTATATATGTTGTAAGAAGAGGGTCTAGTTTCATTTTTTTGTATTTATCTGTCCAGTTTTCCCAACAATATTTATTGAATACTCATAGACTGGCTTTATCTTATTGTATATCTTTGCCTCCTTTTTCTTTTTCTTTTTTCTTTTTTTTTTTTTTGTTATTGACTAAATGACCATATGGGCATGGATTTATTTCTGGGCTCTCTATTCTGTTCCATTAATCAATGTGTCTGTTCTTATGCCAGTTCCATGCTGTTTTGATTACTGTATTTTGTAGACTTCTAGTATATATATTTTGATATCAGGTAGCATGATACTTCCTGTTCTTCTTAAAATGGAAGTTTTTGAGTGCTTGCTTCGGCAGCACATATACTAAAATGGAATTTTTTGAGCTTCTCATTACTGAATGGTTTTGAAAAGTATATCAATATAGGAAAACTTCATCACCAACATAATATCCTTAATGAATGCATGTTTCTTTACCTAATAATAGCAAAAAAAGTCAAATATTAATATTGGATGTTAATATCAATTTAGTAAATATATTTGTAGTATCTTTATTAAAAATAGTTTTTTAGTAAAACTACTTTTCCCAGTAAATAAAGTAGTAGTAATATAAAAGTAGTAATAGCAAATAAAGTAGACACACCATATTTTTCTGAACATAGAATAGTAAAAACTAGTGATATTGCCTTTCTATATAAGTATTTCCTAGACAATACTTTCTGAGAAAATATCATTCACTATAATTTGCAAAGTTACTGACAAATCAAAATTATTTACAAAATTCAAGGTGGAACTTTTTACTGAGAAAACCAGGTGAGGTGACTTGACTAGCTCAGTTTTCTTCACAATACTGTGTTGTTCTTGTAAAATTCTAGGCTTTGTAGAGAAGCCTACAAAATCAGATACCAAAATTACTTATAAATAATTTTTTTATGGTTGATTGAGCATCATGGTATATCTAAAGTGTGATTCACCTATGTAGTGGAGCAGCAGCACAGGTCACAGATCCAAAAATAGACTAAAGGCCTAAACAAAAGAAAAGCAATCTGAATGAGACATTGTTTCTATACATTTAGTAAATCAATAATGACATATTGCAACTCTTATATAAGTTCTTGGGAAATGCTTTATTGGGTGGGAATGGAGATTTGATCTATTTAAGTGACCAGAGTGAGACAGAGACCAGAATATATACCTCACATTCCCTCTCTAAGGATAACTATTGTTTGAAATTCCAAGCAAGTCAGTCAATCCAGGTGACCTTTGAGCTCCAACTCAGCTTAATTACTTTTTATAGTTATTTTACCAGTTAGATTAAAATTTTTCCCAATGAAAGTATCCTATGGGAACTTGCTCCTTAGATATTTAAATAGAAGGTAGATAACAATACTACAAAGACGTGGTATGGCACCTTCTTCTACAAAGGATCTCTAAGGTACCTACTTCACTAGGATTCTACAGTTCCATGAAATTAAAAAGTATCAGGAAACATCCTTATATATATATTTTGGACAGAAAATATGTTATTTTGTACATACTTATAATTATGAAATGGTTCAGAAAGTATATTATAAACTTCAATAATTCTTAGCCTGAAAAATATGCAAGTGGATAATTCCCTTAGAGAATTTCAAGTAATACATTTTCACGTAATGGATCTTTTTTTATTATACTCTTTCAAATTTTAGTGCTAAATTGACCCTTACTTAGTGAAAGTGAAGTTTCAAGAATACAGTTTGACCCAAGGGATTTTAGACATTTTTATAAGATTACATGAAGTAATTAATATTTTCAGCATCATTGATTTAAAACTTGTGATAATGAAAAGAGGAGTGGGTTAAAGTTTATTTCCCATTAAGGGAAGTTTGTAAACAAATAAATAGTATTTAGAACTGGATGTAGTGTTCAAATGGCTGAACAGTACACTGTTAAGAATATTCCAGTATTTTAAAACATCAGTCTCAGAAAGATTTATATAGATACATATACTCTACATATATAGTAGATTTGACAAGGGATTATAATAGGTTATAATTTTCTTTAATGAAGCAAAGCACATTTTTAAGTGGGTTCTAAAGGTTCACATAATTTAAATAATACAAATAACTATTTATAGTTTAGTAGGAATATTTAAGGGAAAATGTTTATCATGAGACACATAGTGGTAAATCTTACTATATCAAAATATTATTTACATTTTACTAACTGTAAATGTTAGTAATATTAAAACATTAAAATAAACAAAAACAAAATACCTAAAAAATCTCATTTCTACAAAAATATTGAATTGTATTATCATTGTGAATTGATAATACTTCACTAACATGTGCATAGTGAAATAAAAATTTAAAAGAAAAATACGACACTAGAAGTTAATTTTATTCTACTATATCAAATGTCTAAGGAAATAGGATGAGATTTTTTTAAATGCTGTTACTGACAAATATAACTTGAAATATAGGGAACATACTCTTACTAAATTTTAATCTTTAGAGAATGAAGTCTGAATATAGGACAGATTCATAACACACTGATAATATAATTCAAGTTAGATCAAAGTTATTTCATTGAAGAATTCTCAATAAATCTATTTATGAAATGATGAATTGATTATAACATAAGTAGAAGAATATATTTCTGAGATATGCTAGAGATATTCCTATAAGCAGAAGTTTATTTTTTCCTTCCTAATCGCGATATAATTTAACATGGCTGTAATTGTTTGATGAAGGAGACATAGAATGCCATAAGTAATTATAAGATCAGTCTTTTTAAAAGTTTTTTTTTAATTAAAATTTATTGGGGTGACAATGGTTAGTAAAATTACATAGGATTCAAGTTTACAATTCTGTAATACATCGTCTATATATCACATTGTATGCTTACCACCCAGAGTCAGTTCTCCTTCCATCACCATGTTTTTGACCCCCTTTACCATCTTCTACTATCCTACACCTCCCTTACTCTCTGTTGACCACTAAACTATTGTCTGTGTCTATGGATTTGTGTTTCATTGTTTGTCTTGTTTCTTTGTTGCTTTCAGTTTTATATCCCACATATCAGTCAAGTCATATGGTTCTCGACGTCTTCTGTCTGACTCATTTCACTTAACATAATCTCAAGATCCATCCATGTTGTCACCAGTGGCACTATTTCATCTTTTCTTATGGCAGAGTAGTATTCTATTGTGTGTGTATACCACATCTTCTTTATCCAATGTGTCTTCAAAAGAACCAAATTCTAAATTCTTAAGAAAAACATGATGGCATAACATAATTCAAATGAAAATTTATGTTTTTACCTTATAGATACAACACTGTTAAAAACACTGTTAAAACACTGTTAAAAATAGTAGTGTGTGTGTATGTTCCTAAGTTGTAAGAAGAACAAAAAACACTTTTTATTGATTAATTTAGATTTACCACAATGGAAGCATAAAAGTAAATAATGAAAGTTCTACAGATGTTTCTCTAAACAATTTTAAACAATATGCTAATTAATTATGTTTCAGTAGTGTAAATAGAAGTGAAACTACCAACATGGCATTGATTACCAGTGATCTGTCTTGAGTGTAGATATTCTGTATTTTTTAATGACGTGTTTAACATTACTTGAGTGCCTGATCTGCTTCATGGATTTGTATACTCTTTCATTTTATTCTCACAAAAATTGAGAGCTAAAAATCCACACTCTATTGATGTGAAAACTGAGGTGTAGTCAGGACATAAGGTAATTCAGTTTGTTTTTTAAAAATGTGGAAGTTTTGAATAGAAAAATAGGTTGGGGAGAATCATGGTGGTTTTGCAATGGGTAGAATGGCCAGACTTCTCCGTCCAGCCAGGATAATCCTGATTTACACCTGTTACCTTTGGTTAATTATTAATCATGCCTCTTTCACTCTCAAATGTCTTCCAGTTTGGATGACGAATTGTAAGATCATGGAGCAATGTGGAACCATGACAGGCATTTTAGTAATATAATGACATGACGTGGCAATGCTTTGGGAAGATTGATCTGAAAGAAATGTGTAGAAAGGAATGAAGATAAGAAAGACCTAAAGCACAGAAACCAATTAGGTGCCTTTTTCAGTCATCTCAGGAAATGTCATGGAAATCTGTACTAGGACAATAGCAATGGAAGGGGAAGGGAAATATATATTACAAACTGAATGGAGCAATGTACAAATGTAAAATAAACGGGACTTGGATGCTAAACATTTATTATGTGAGAGAGTGAGGAATTAACAGTGATTACAAGGTGTGGATCCTGAGTGATGGGGAATATAATGCCACTAACATGTGGAAGACATCGTGACTGTGTTCTTGGTCTGAAATCATTTTTATTTATTTACTTTTAAGAAAACTGCTTCAATTATTATGGAGTCTCTGAGTTAATGTTTTCCTGTAATTTATTCCACTTTAGGTACTAAGATGTTAATTTATATATGTCAGAAGAATGTCCAGCTATGTCGGTCACTCTTCTGTGTACAGTTGATTTTAAACACTGTATTAACGTGGAAACTCATATGCTCCAATATTTTCACAATTGATTTTTTCTCCCCTTTGTTTATATCACATTTCTTAGCAAAGCCCTCTCCCCCAGCACAAACAGTATTTTTTTAAAAAGTTGTTATGGCGTCTGTCATATTTCTTCACACAATCAACATTATATATAATGGAGGTTAGAAGCACCAATTTCCTATGATCAAGTCCTCCAAGTAAATGGTGCTGATATACTTTGCATTTCACTGGAACATCAGGATAATCATACAAACAGGTAAATATTATAGAAATGCCAGATTTATCAATACATAATGTTTAAGATAATTCTGGAAAAAAAATTATATTCCTATGAATGAAAAAAAAATAATTTTATCAGCAAAGCTGATACCTGAAATAAATCATGCCTAATTAAAAGATAACGACAAGGTCAATGAAAACTTAGAGGATGTTGTGAAGTGGAATGAAGCCTTTTAAATGGAATCATTCATTGATTAAAATTTATGTTGCTTCCATCTCTTGACTATTGTGAATAATACTGCGATGAATATAGATACCAAATATCTCTTTGAATTCTTGCTTTCAATTATTTTGGGTCTCTACAAGAAAGTGGAATTGCTGGGTAATATGGTAATTCCATATTTAATTTGCTGAGAGACCTCAATTCTATTTTCCAGAGCAGTTGTACTATTTTACATCCCTACCAACAGTGCACAAGGGTTACAGCAAAGCTGCCAATTTCTTCTCAACTTTGCCAACACGTTTTCTGTTTTTTTGTTTTTGGATTTGTTTTTTTACTTTTTTATTTTTTTATTTTTTGATAGTTGTTATCTTAATGGATGTGAAGTGATATCTCATTGTAGTTTTCACTTACATTTCTCTAATGGTTAGTGATGTTGAGCATGTTTTCATATTCTTGTTGGCTATTTGTATGTGAGGTGTGATCACAAAATACGGTGAATGTTTATATTTTAAAAAAATGCATTATAGTAAAAGACATATTGCCATTAATCCCCCTCAAGTTACTCCCCCTCGGTTTGAACACACTTATCCCATTGTTCTTACCACTTTCTGAAACAGTTCTGGAAGTCCTCTTTTGTGAGTGTCTTTACTTCATCCTCCATCATGACAATGCTTCATGTCACACATTGTTTCTGGTACAGCAATTCCTGTCAGAGAAAAACATTATGGTGTGTCCTTCTACCTTATTGACCAGATCTGGCACCGTGCAACTTCTGGCTCTTCCCCCAAATCAAAATGATTCAGGATGTCGAGGCAGCCATGGCAATGCCACTAAAGACACTCACATTATTAATATTACTGTAATAATTTGTATTTTTTAATTTAAACATTCATTGTGTCTTTTGGTCACACCTCATATCTTCTTTGCAGAAGTATCTATTCAAGTCCTTGCCTGTTTGTTAATCAATTTTGTTTATGTTGTTGAGTTGTAGGAGTTATTTATACTTTCTGGATATTAACTCCTTACCGAATATATGATTTTCAAAAATTCCCACTCCATAGGTTGGCTTTACACTCAGTTGATTATTTCCTTTGATGCACAGAAGCTTTTAAGTTTGATGGACTCCCACATTTCACATTTGTACTTGTTTCCTGTGCTTTTGGTGTCATACCCAAGAAATCATTGTCAATTCTAATGTTGTGAATATTTTCCCCTACATTTTCTTCCAGGAGTTTTTATAATCTCACATTTAAGTCTTTAATCCATTTTGAGTTAATTTTGAATATGATGTACAATAAGGATCCAACTTATTCTTTTGCATTGGATTATCCAGTTTTCTTGTTTTTCTAACACTGTTGAAGAGACTGTCCTATCCCCATGTCTTAGAACCTTTTTGAAGATCGTTTGACCACATGTGTGAGGGTCTGTTTCTGAGATGTCTATTCCATTCCATTGGTCTATATGTCTGTCTTTATGCTGGACCACACTACTTTGATTACTGTAGCATTGTAATATGTTTTGAAAACAGGAAGTATGAAGCTTCTAATGTTGTTATTTTTCAAGATCATTTTAGCTATTCAGGGTCTCTTGAGATTCTGTATAAATTTTAGGCTATTTCTGCAAAATATCCCATTGAGATTTCATTGAATGTATAGAGCTTTCTGAGTAGTATGGACTTTTCAACAAAATTAAGCCTTCTGATTCTTGAACATAGGACATATTTTATTTATTTGCATCTCCTTTAATTTCTTTCATCAGTGGTTTTTAGTTTTCACTGCACAAGTCTTTTGTCTACTTGGTTAAATTTATCCTAAGTATTTCATTGTTTTTGGTGCTATTGTAAATGGGATTGCTTTTGTAATTTCTTTTCAGATTATTAATTGTTAGTGTTTAGAAACACAACTTATACTTTCATGTTGATTTTGTCCTGCAACTTTGCTGAATTTGTTTATTAATTCTAATATTTTTATGTGTAATCTAGGGTTTTCTACATATAAGATCATGTTAGCTGCAAGCAGATCATTTTACTTTTTTCTTTCCAATGGATGTTTTGTTGATGTTGTTGTTGTTGTTCTTGTTTTTCTTGACTAATTGCTTTATCCAGAACTTGTAATATTAAGTTTAATAGAAGTGGCAAGAGTAGGCGTTCTTGCCTTGTTCTTGATCTTAGAGAAAAAGTTTTCAGTCTTTAACAATTGAACACAATGTTACCTGTGAACTTTTCATATATGGCCTTTTTAGTATTGATGTAGTTTCCTTCTATTTCTAGTTTTTTAAGACTTTTTTTTTAATCATGAAAGGGTGTTGAATTTTGTCAAATATTTTTCTTCATCAATTGGGATGATCATATGGTTTTGTCCTTTATATTTTTAATGTGGTATATTACATTGATTTTTTGTATGTTGACCCTTCACTGCATTCCAGGAATAAACCCTGCTTGGTCACAATGTATGACCCTTTTCATGTACTGTTGATACATTCTTAAAATGCCTATTTTTTGTCTAAAATATTGTGGCAGTTTCCTAACAGTTTTCCCTGCATGCAATCTTGCCTTCTTAAAGACAGTCTCTGCTCAATCAGCACAGTAGTTCTTCTAAAACATTAACTAAATTTCCTTGCCTAAAACCCTTCAGTGGCTTACCATAAAAATCACTGTGAAATATTAACACGTTATACTGAGTTACAAGGCCCTGCATGCTGGCCCATCTACCTCTCTGAGATTAATCCTATTCAGTCACACTAGCTTTGCCTAAGTATCTTTTGTTTTTGCTATTCCTTTTACATGTAAAAAATCTTCCTCCAGATATTTATATGACTCTTTTATCCTCTTTGTTAAGACTTAAATATTTTATAGATTTGAGAGGTTTCTTTGGACAATCTAATTGAAATGGATTGTCTACTCTTTATGTTTATATCAACTTTTTAGTAGTTCTTTTAACTGTAGAAAATACATCATATTATATTGATGCATATTTTTAAATTAATTTTCTTTCCTACTATAAAATAAGTTCCCTAAAATGAGTACTATGTTTTTCTCTTTTGTCACTACTGCATCTCAAGTGCCTATTAAAGTAACTGGCCCAAAGAGATGCTCAAAAAAATACTTCTGTAATGATTAAAATGACAAGCAAATCAAATAATAAAATCCCTCCTTTACATTTCATAACAAACTCTTCCTCTAAAATCTACAATTTCCTTATGTTATCTTCACTTGTATGACACTATTAGTCATCTCATTCATGTGTATATCTCAGGCAGATATAACTGTAAATGTAGTTTAGAAGCAAAAATCTATGATTTGTAAGATATTCTCTTTCATATTTGGAAATGGACTTGAAGCATGGTGAAAGTTGAATTACTATCCAGTCATACATCTTTGTCAAAGTCTTTTATGAAAATGTTAAGGTTGGAGCAAATGAAATGAACATTTGCAGGAAAAAAATATGAACTTCTGTAACAGATGAGGTGAAGAATGTAGAGAATCCTCAGCTCTAGTTTAATTAGGATTGATTAAATGTTAAAATGATAATGAAGCAAGGGAACTGGAACTATTAATTAAACACAAAGATAAATAATAAGGAAAGTTGTCTGTGAACTAAAAGTGAGGAAGCAGTTTTATGAAGTCATCTAACATTATTCTGGGATAGCTCAGAGAACCCTGTCTCATGCCTAGAGTAAGTGTATAAAATGGTGTGGCAGTAATAGGGCCTAATTTGAAGTAAAAATAAATAAATAACCAAACAAAACCTCGCGATATGTGTGCACTGAGTTTTTGCTTAAGTCTAAGGCTTCTGATTACTTTAATGTTTTTTCATAAATGTTCCTTATTAGTTTGTCTTGATATTTTATGCTCAACAGTAAACATAGCACATCGAACGTATTAATCTTCAAGACTCATTTTAAAATGTGTTATTTCCCTTTGTTTATAACTTTTAATTTTTTTCCTTATATTTCACTTGCTAATGAAATACTTTTATTTATTCAGTGTAAAATGTCCTCATTGAACTATTTTAAGTAATTTAAGCAGTATTATGTAAAATAAATGATATTATAAAACTTTTTTGGCTAAAATTTTATGACTCAATTTAGTAATTATGTAGTTATTCATAATTGACATGCACTGAGGATTTAAGTATAATTGTTTTCATGTATAAAAACTATATTGTATTTGTTCTAAATTTTATTTTTTACGATAATTGCATTATTTTAATCTCTATTATTAGGCAAATAACCTGTATACACATTCAAATCCTATATTATAGAAATATTTATTCTATTTAACACAAGTTGTCTCTTATTAATAGGTTATAGCTTCCTTAAATATCTCAAATAGTGCTTGTTAATTGTTGCCTTCATAAAGCAAGATATAGTTCGTATCATTTTTTTTAACTGATAGGACAAAATATCACATTGGTAGAAATTAAAGCTGCCAATTACTCTACTGCTCTTAAGCAAAATCACTCAACAAATACATTAAATTCAACTAATCATTGCTAGCGGTTGCATGTTTGGCAGATCACTCAACCTAAACATTACTATTTACTTATTTTAAGTGGGCATATAAACAGCCTCTATATAATAACCAGTCATATTTTGTACATCTGTCTGAAAAATTGGGCATATATTTTCCTAAAATAATATTTATTAATTTTATTGGGGTGAGATTGGTTAGTAAAATTATATAGGTTTCAAGTGTACATTTCTATACGTCATCTATATATTGCATTGTGTGTTCACCACCCAGAGTCAGGTCTCCTTTCATCACTATATATTTGACCCCATTTACCCTCTTCTTCTCCTCCACTCCCTTCTTAATGCTCTGGTAACCACCAAACTGTTCTCTGTGTATATGAGTTTTTATTTCATTGTTTTTCTTGTTTGTTTGTTGCTTTCAGTTTTATATCCCACGTATGAGTGAAATCATATGGTTCTCGCCTTTTTCTGACTTATTTCACTTAGCATAAAAATCTCAAGATCCATCCATGTTGTTGTAAATGGCAGTATTTCATCTTTTCTTATGGCCCAGTAATATTCCATTGTGTATATATATATATGTATACATATATATATACATACATATATACATATCCAGTCATTTATCAAAAGATAATTTGGTTGTTTTCATGTCTTTGCCACCATGAATAATGCTGCAGTGAACATAGACATAAAAAATCTTATAAAATGTGTTTCTGTCATTAACAACAGAGTGGTAAAGGGGAACTGAATATGCATCCACGTAAGACTAACAAATACTGTTTTGTCAGTGTTTTCCATGTAAATTTACTTTAAAATTTCTACACTCCAGTCTAAGTTTGAAGTATATATATTTAAGTTATTCTGGTTTACAGTCCTCTCGCCTAGATTTACCAAAGGTAAGTATAGACTAAGAACTAATAAAA
The DNA here is from genome assembly GCF_036562045.2 of Rhinolophus sinicus. NCBI lineage: Eukaryota > Metazoa > Chordata > Mammalia > Chiroptera > Rhinolophidae > Rhinolophus > Rhinolophus sinicus. Next base: position 76,011,598 of record NC_133757.1, on the reverse strand, counting down.
TGCTCAATAGAATAAAGTAAGACATCTAAGTTAGTGTCAGTAATTTGAAACTTACAAATCAAAAGGTGTGTTGCTTACTCTCAGATGATATATTTTCTGTCCACATTATTCCTAGAACCTCATATATCATTTTTGTTCTAAACTATTAATAAAATATTAAATCAATGTTAACCATCTCTCAGAAAATTAAGCATAGTTAAAATTCTCATAATCTTAAGACACTGCTTGCTAAAATAAGCATTTTGAATGTTTAGAACAAAATATAGCAGGCTTGAAATGTATTTACCAGATGATGATGTTAACACTCTCCCTGACATGGTAGAAGAATATTTTAGGAAATGTTGAATTCAATGGGATAACGTTCAGACTTTTACATTTATTGGGCTTCTCCTACTTTCCATTTCCTATTTAGGAGATGAAGCTATAGCAATGTGCAAAAAAACAAAACGAAAACAAAAAACCGCTAAACTAATTCAGAGGTAGACAACAAATGTATAAATATGTAAATATATACGTTTCTAGATTGTATGTTTACTGTGAGCCAGTAATTCACATCACATTCTGGATATTAAATTTATAAATCCTAGTTGTTTTCTTTGAGGTGATCATTATCTAGTGATTACAGAGAGAAATTTAAAACCAAGAACTTTGAGTAAAGTCAGAATGAGCATTATGGTAGAATTTTACAGGGGTTTGAAGGAAGGAAAATCACAGTTTGCAAATCAGGTCAAGTTTCATGAAATAAATAACATTTATTATACTCTTGAAGGATGGGTAGATTTTGACAAAGTTAAAAGGTGTAGTGAATAAATGCATTGCCAAATTTATCAATACATTCATCCAGTTAATATATATTGACCACTTATAGGCAGCTCTGTAACCATACAGAATACCCATACAGGTATGAGCAAATTCGGTCTTCAATGAGCTAACATTTGTGTGGAAGAAGACATAATATGAATGAATGAATGAATGAATGAATGAATGAATGAATGAATAAGCTATTTTCAAATATGAATATAGCCAATGAAGAAAAAGTGCCAGCATCATGGTTAAGTGTTGTTAGCATAGAGTATTAGTAGGCAGAAAAAGGCCATCCCATAGGGCTAAATGGTAAGATCGCACCCATAGGGAAATTGGCAGAACAGCATTTGGGAAGAAGGAGCATCCAGTATGAAGGCACTAAAGTGCATATGAACTTCATATGCTCAATGAACAGTAAGAATGCTACAATGACTAAAACTTGATGCAGAAAACAAAAGCAGTAGAATCTGACGTTGAAGATGTGAGTGCCTAATGGTGGAAGACCTGTGAACAATGTTAAGTATTTTAGAATTTTAAAAAAATGAGATATAAAATTTTAGCACAGAAATACGTACGTGACATATATATTTTAGAAGGAACTAAAGGTGATGAATGGGAAATGCATTATAATGAAAGGCAGGAGAGTAAGTGAAAAGATCAGTTAGGTAACCCAATGATAGTAAATGACAGATGATAGCTAACTTAGATGACGATAGGCCATAGATGATGATAGAGTAAGGTTTGCAGCAGTGACCAAATAAACTTACAAAGTTTGGTGAACTTGTGCTGTTCAATTTTAATTGTGTGGGAGGTTAGAAAGGAATTAAGGCAAAGCTAGGGGTTATTCAGTAGACAATAGTAATCCCTCAAAAGTGTTTTCTTGTTGATGGTGGTGGTATTTTATTTATTCTTCTTTGATACAATAACTCTTGATCTTTCAGAGAAAGTTGTCATGTGAAGTTTTATTAATACACTATTGAAATTAAATCCCATGAAGTTGGTAAAAAAACTCCAGTTGGCAATTGCTATTTTCCCTAATTTGTTCATAGTTAATACCTGATGATCACTTTTTTTCATCTGTCTGATTATCTTTATAACTATTACCTTTTTATTTGGGCTAAATGCCTATTATTTTATCCTGTCTCTCTAACCTGCCCTCAATGTTCATGTTGTCAGTCCCCTATTAAAGACACCCTTTAGGATGTAGGAATCTCTCAAATTCCTGAATTTATGAAATTCAGTATATTCAATACAACTTTCATGAAGTATTAATTCTATACTATGAACCAGGTATGGGCTAAGATTAGAGATCCTTTCATTAAATTTGTCATGGAGCTTATAGTGTAGGAAACAGGATACATGCGTAAATATGCAATTATACATAATGTAATAAACATACAAATTTTAAGGAATTAAAGATGCAATTGATTGTAATGTTGGGATGCCTAATTAAGACTGAAAAGAGAGAATTGTTAATTCTTCCTAAAGGAAGTGACATCTAAGCTGAGATACAAAGAACCAAAAAGTTACAACCAGGTTTTGAACTTTACATTTGATAGATAGAAAGTACACTAAGAAAAGGAACATAAAAGAAGATTTCATTGTGACAGATGGATTTAATTTAAGACATGTTGTTTTTTAGATGCCTGTGTATGTAATTACATTGTTTAGTGAGGCACATGACTCTGAACTCTAAGTAGAGTCAACAAAATATAAAGGATTGTGGAAGGAGAAGAGGAGAATTCCAAGATGATATGTAGAATAAAAAGATAAAAGAGGGCAGCCAGTTGCTTCAGTGGTTAGAGAACAGCACGCATAACACCAAGGTCACCAGTTCGATTCCCACATGGGCCAGTGAGCTGCTCCCTCCACAACTAGATTGAAATGACTTGACATGGAGCTGATGGGCCCTGGAAAATTATGCTATTCTCCAATATTCCCCAATAAAGAAAAAAGAAAAAAAAAATAAGAGTAGAGATTCAATCCCTAAGAAGCAACACCTCAGAATGGAAGAGGAGGAGGAATGAAAAGGAGGAAGGAAGGAATGGAGGGAGGAGGAAAGGGAGAAATTAAAGGACAAAAGAAGGAAAACAAAGAAAAATTTATAAAAAGAAGGGAAACTGAAAATGATTGGGCCATTTGTTTAAAACAGGAGGGTATATTATCACAGGAGCCAAAAGGCGAATGTTTTTCAATGCAGGAGTAATGTTAAATGTTTCCCAGAGCTCAGGGCAGAAAACGTGTCCTTGCCATTTATTGAAAAAGTGATCATTTTGATTTTGACCAGAGCAGTTTCCAAAGAATATTTGTAGCAGACACTTTAAAGATGACAGTAAATAGAAAATTAAATGGAAGAGGAGAAAGTGGAGATGATGATTGGATTGACTTTAAAAAAGAAACTCTTCTCTCATTGGATTCTTATCCATGAATCTTATGCACACCATGCTTTTCTAGAGTAGATTACTTAATAAACCATAAAACACTCAGCTTTAACCCGCTGCCTGTTTTTGTACTTTGAACTTCTACCTAAAACACTTTTTTTTCTCTTCTGTGAAGTAATCCTTGTTTCTTCAAAAGAAGTGATTGTCCCTTAACTCCTTTTATCATACATCAACAAAACAATTTCAAAATACTAAGGGTTCTGGAAACTATGGTGGTGGAGTGGAAAGACTTTCTGAGTTAAGCTTGGATTCATTCTTGTGTGTTTCACTACTTGCTCTCCAACCATGGACGTACTAATTTACTTCTCTGCATTCCCTCAACTGTAAATCTGTGACAGTAATAATAAACTCACAGTGTCACAGTGGATTAGAAGAGACATACATTCAAAGGACCTAACAGTGTTTGATGCAAAATGTGTTCTCATTAATGCTAGTCCGTTTTCCTGTAAATTTTCTTAGCACTCTAGATGAAATTCCTTAGAAATTTATTAAGTAGTTAGTTTCATCATAACAATTTAGGATTAGCATGAGTCTGGGAAGAAAGCAGATGGACTTGACAAACTAAACCAGCTCACTAGCTTAAAAAAAGCAAGGAGGCTAATTGCTGAAAATCAGCCATTGGGGCAAGTCACAACATTCAAAGGAGAAAGTAATTTAACATTAATCTTAGGTAGATAGTATAGGGTAATATGCATTTAATTAACTGTTGCTTAATTGGCTGGGTGAAGTATTAGAAAAGAGAATATAGTCAGGCAATGTGTTGAAATCCAGAGATCAGGTATTTTATATCTAGGAGAAATGTCCATGGAAAGTACCAGGCAGTACCTCAGAGTGAGTTTTAAAGGCAGAACTTTAGTCCCTGGTATAAACTACCATGAGGCTCCTAATGGACTGAGGTGATGTAGGCACATTACTCTATTTTAGTACTTACTACATTTATTGTAATGACTTTGGTAGGTCTTATTTATGGCCTTAGGTAGTATTTATTTTTGTATCTCTAATTCCCAGCCTATCTGTTTCAGAGTAAGAACCAGATTTCTATTTGTCGAATGGATAGTTGAAGGCATACTTGTAAAGAGCCACCAAGGAAGGGGCTTGGTTCTTATCCTGGGTAAATGTGAGTAGGTGGAAATGAAATCCTTAACTAAAGGAGAGTGAGCCATTAAAGAAGCCTAGAATAGAAGCCAATCATTAGAGTAATGCATCTGGGTCAGAATGATACAAAAGTTAACTTGGTTCTGGTCAATATAAGGGAGTTTTATTTTGCCAGTGTAACGTAAGATTATTTTAGAATGGATTGTAAGAGGATGAGGTTCATTTTAACTAATTTAAGATAAATATAAAATCTAGGGAATAAATAAGCCTACATATGAGGACATCAATGACATCTTTCAGGTAGGAAGCAAGAGAAGTCAGCTAATGTATATTTAAGGTGTTGTGAGGGATTGATGCATATATAAATATTTTAAAATCAACTCAGTTCCTGATAATTATCAATTAGGTTAAGCTATTTGTGCTGTTGTAGCAGACTAACAAACCTGAAATCTCAGTGGCCTAAAACAAATTTCAAATCTTAATGACTCTAAACAACCAAGGTTTTATTTCCTGCTCATGCTCCATGTCCTTCAATGGTCAATGCATTAATTAGTGTTCTCCAGAGAAACAGAACCAAAGCGTTTAGATAGATAGATAGATGATAGATAATTTTTTATAGGAATTTGCTCACATAATTATGGATAACAAGAAGTACGATGGTCTGCCATCTGCAAGCTGGAGAAACAGAAAATCTGCTGGTGTATTTTAGTCCAAGTCCAAAGGCCCAAAAATTGGGAGGAGGGGGGCAATAGTGGAAGTCCTGGTCTGCGTTCAAAGGCCCAAGAACAAGGAGCACCTGTGTCTGAGTGCAGGAGAAGATGGATGTCCCAGCTCCAGCAGAGAGAGTGAGTTTGCCCTTCCTCCACCTTTTTGTTCTACTGAGGTCCTCAATGGATGTAATGATGCCCATGCACATGGGTGGGGAGATCTTCTTTATTCAGTTTACCAATTCAGATGCTACTATCTCCTGGAAACACCCTCACTGAGACACACCAAAAATGTTTTACCAGTTATCTGGGCATTCCTATGCCCAGTCTGCTTGACACATAATTAATCATCACAGCCAGCAAAGGCCTCTCAGTTTATAGTTATCCCTCAGGAATCCAGGCTAACTGAGCCATTATCTCAAATGTTGCCAGTTTCTCTGATAGAGAGAAAGGAGCTCTGCAGGATCTTGCTAAAGTCTCAGCCCAGGTTCTTATACAGAAGAGGGCACATGGCTCCACTCACCCACTGGAGACCACAAAGTGTGATTCAGACACATTCACGTGAGGAAAGCAGCATTAATGAATACAGACGAGATGGTGAAATCCTAATCAGTTCCATAGAATTGTTTTCAAGTTTCGTTATTTACTTTTTAAATGCAAATCATTTCTGTATAATATTAATAAACAACAGAAATAGACATTAATGGAGTGAGACTTCAATTAAAAAACATATAGGTCTGTTTTGTCCCTAGCATATTTCCTCCCAGACAGTGCTAGAACCATTCTGGGGAACAAACTGGGACAGCTGCTCTGGCCCATATGCTCTTATATACAGGAAGGCTAAATGAGCAAGGGAAAAGATCGGTAGTAATTGCTCACTTCACCAAACTCTTCTCTACTTCTCTTTCAGGATTTATCACTTTCTATCTGTGACATTTTACTAATTTTTACCTGTGACCTTTTACATATACTTCCAATATTTTTTATTTCTGTGTAAATTATATTTATTATGATGTTATAGAGTTATTAATTTATGTATTATTAAATACGTAATATATTTATATGTTCCTCATACATGAATGCTGGACCTTAAGATCCAGCATTCTTCTCATTGCTGTGCCAAATGTGTAGCAAGTAGCTCTGATAGTTTGGGCAACATTACTGCTCCATCTTGCCAAATTTACAGATTATTTCCACTTCTAGCAGTATATCCTTACATATTGTAATCTTTCTGAACTGAAGATTTATAGCCATATTTTCAATATCCTTTTACATTCTTCTCTCAGAGTATACAATAAAATACATGCTTCTGTGTGCTTCTTTTGAAATCTGAAAAGACAATTATTTTGATAGTCCTAAAAATCCAGAAGTTTAAATCAAATCCTGAAAGCAGATCATCCCAACAGTGATCTACAGATTCTAAGAGACAATGGAAGTTTAGAAAATGTTAAAATGCAAATATTGTATTATAAAAGTTTTATGAGACCAACTCCCACACCATAACTGTTTTCATGTCTTTGCTTAATATTTTAAATCCAACAATAAATATTAAAAAAATTCCACCATGAATCTCTTTATCTTCATGTATTTAAATCATTGTTTTGAAACGCAGAACTGTGGGGTTCACATTGTACTCAAATTCTCAAATGCAATACTAACATTGGCCAATAGATGCCCTAAGAGATCTCTTAAACACAACAACTCTAAGAATTAAAATTATCTGTTTGAGCTTCAGTAAGTTCTTAAACTTTATTTTCACAGTTCAGTTATACTTGTGAAAGGGCATATTTTTAGATTCCAAACACTCCTAAGATCACTAAATACCAAATTACCTCCCCTGGACCCTGAGTATTAAAATAATAGAAAAAAGAAAAGGGAAATTTTCCAGAATTTTAAAAAAAAACTACAGTGAAGGTATTTCTAATTTCAATAAATGCAGTCAAAATTATAGTGCATAAATATCACTCTAAGGTTAATTTATTCATAGAGGATAAGGTTGAGTTGTAAAGCATTTGGTTGAATTAGCTGATACATTTAGATTTTTCTGGTTTTACTACAATTTATATTATTTTCTATAACAAAACTATTAGTAAAACTATTAGTAATGTGAGCTCAATTAATGGAAGTTATTTTAACTATAGTTCTCTACTTCTAGATTTTTTTAACATTAAAGTTTATGCGTGGAACAAAGATTACTCAGATATATTTGTTATATAAATCTGGAAAAATAGAATTATGTTTCCTCTCCACCTTTAGTTTAAAATTTTTTTTTCTATTAAGCCAAGGACTAAATGATTTTCCTGTAGGCTTATGCCAATATGTGGCATCTTCCTAATGAGGCTATCCCAAATTGAATAGACACATGGCCATATAAAAAAAGTTTTTAAATTATTCAGTTACATGTACTATAAACATATTTCCTTGAATCTTCATTTTATTTGATACCCTTTTAGAGAACAACACATTTTGACACGATCCCTATGAGCCTGAAAATTCTGTGTATGGACATATTGATAGATGACAGTTTTATTGAAAGCTTATTCCCATTGTTTTCAGACTAAAAAGAAAAAAAATTCTTTAAAAAGTCAAAACAGAAAGGTAAAATATAGCTCTGAGGAAAATACATAGTTGTATCACTTGGAAGTCAGAGGCTGTGTCTGTATAAAGGAGCTTTTAAATGAGGAAGGTAAAAGTACATGAAATATTAAAAACTAGATTTGATAACACAAACCTGAGTCTGGTAAATCTGTCTGTTAATGTCCATTTCCTCGATATGCTTAAAAGTCAGTTTTATTGTTTCCTTATATTTAGAAGACAAAACTTATAAAGTTAAGAATCTATTTTATCATAAGATAAATATTAGATCTATAGGTCTTTCCACACTCAGCACCCATTGTACATACCTTCCATTGTAGTCTACATTGGTCCTTTGGCCCATCAGGGTTTCATCCTGAATCTGAATTCAGAATTGTAACTTGACCTCAAATTATTAATAATAAGGGTAGCAAATAGTGTACCCCAGATTATTGACAATAATGGACAAATCTGTTCCTTAAAACCCAATCTAGATTGTTCTGTTTAATGCTGTAGGTTTTAGCTTTCCAGTTAAGCAGCATTTATCAAAACATGTTCTAGCCTTTCTCTATTCAATATTATCTCCTATAGATTGACATCAACCAATTTCTTGAACCTATAACTTTTATCATATTATACACTTGCACAAGTTCTTCTGGAATTTGAAAAGTGCATTTACATGGTGGGAATCAGAGTTCATATGTCCATTGGTCTGAGAATTTGAGGGATAAAATAAAGAGTTACATGCAAGTTTTAGCATGGTATTTCTGAAAAGACTGCTAATCCTTTATGAAATGTAACATTTTGATGGTAAATTCATGATTAAAAGCTATAAAAATGTTTTTTAATGTATCTCACTGTGTGTTAAATACTAGTAAGAAAAACAAAACAAAACTGACTTTTATGTTACTCATGAAAAATGTAATAATTTCTTATCTAAAACTAACACAATGCCCACAATGATAGACAGTGAAGACCAAAATCAAGCACACTCACATTTTTCAGCATATATGGAGAGTTTTAAAACAGAGTTAATACAATCCATGAAAACTGTGTAGTTGATTGCAAATACCACTTAGGTCCAAAACGTGTGTGTGGGGTGTGTGTGTGTGTGTGTGTGTGTGTGTAACTCAATAGTGTTCTTCAGTCTGTAGCTTTATATGTTAGCTTTTAGGTGTTGACTCTTATATACTAAACCTTATGCCCATATTTTAAAGAAAACATGTTTGAAAGTGTTCTTTGGCGCGTGCTTCCCTACCCCCTAAATCCTGACTATGCACAAAGTGCATTTAAGGTCACAATTCTAGATTAGCTAAGAAATTTAAACATAAATTCATTATATCAAAATTGCATTGACTAACACAATATTCTTTTTAAATGTCCCATAACACGACAGATATATCACTAATAAATATTTTATTAATAAGACATTAAAATAAAAGATAGGTAATGAGAGAGACAAAGGCCCTGAGAGAGCCAGAGTGAGAAAGGAGGAAGTGAAACAAGTAATAAAAGTAAGGAAGAAAAACAGGAGAGGAAGTTGAGAGGAAATATTTTTTAAAGTGTCAAATATTCAAAAAATGTAAACATTGCATATTTAGCATTTGGAATTGCTATTAAAAGGTTAAATAGCAAGAGCTTAAATATAATTTCAGAAATTCCTTTTTCATAAGTTCTAATTGTTAAATGCAGTATCCACTCTTTAAAAACTATATATATGCATATCTATATAGAGAGAGATATACATCTCTCTATATACAGACACACACGCGCGCGCACACACGTGCACACACACACACACTCACATACTCACATTACAGAGAGTGCCAAAAAATGTATACACATTTTGAGAAAGGAAAAAACAATTAAAATTTTAATACTCGATATATACTGATAACAAAAGATGACTGCAACTCACGTTTGACTTCTGCAATTGCAAGAGGTGCTCAAAGTGGTTACCATCAGGGTCCAGACACTTCTGATTATGGTGAACTACTGCTTGAGCAACGTTGACCAAAGTGTCCAGTTGTATACATTTTTGTGGCACACCCGGTGTGTGTGTGTGTGTGTGTGTGTGTACATACAAAAGATGCCGAAAAAAATGTATACACATTTTATGAAAGGGAAAAATTGTATTAACATTGTAATACTCAATTTATACTGATAACAAAAGATGAATACAAGTCATGAGTATACATTTTTTTGGCACTCCTGGTATATACATCAGGAAAAAGCACAATCATCTAGAAGCTCATATTGCAGGAGAGTTGAGATCTCTAACACAGATACATTTTGTACTTATGTTTTGATCTTACTGCTCTCTTTAATTAAGGAAGGCTTGGTCATTTATGTCTTTTAATTCCCTAAAATTAATAGTGAAAATTACCTAGAGAAAAGTAGTGAATATTTGCTTTTCAAAATAAACATGTTCTTAATTTGCAGCAAACCTTCTCATAATTGATTCACACACACACAAGACAACAACACAATGAGCTTCATAATTTTTGTGTGGTACATTTTAATACGTTCATGTAGATTACCTAAATTAAAACCCTTAATAGATGTTGGTTACTCAGCTTTAAAGGTATTTTCCTTGAGTATATTTACTTAATATTTTTGTCATCTTTCCAATGGCAATTTACAAATAAAAATCCATTTAATCACTTTCTGTATGCCTTACATTTTATTGTTATTTTACAATTACTTCAAATATTCTAAAGTAATTACAAGTGTGACTATATGTGAGAATATAATATTGCTTATATAAAAATAAATGAATATTTTAGCAGACCTATTTAATCCTCTCAGCTCCATCCTGGTTAGGTAAATTTTATTTTTTTACCTCATTAACCTCATCCTTGGTACTAGTCATTCATCCCCTTTCCACACTTCCCAGACTACTTGCCCTATGCTACCATTTTCATAGTATTAGTAACCAGATTCCAACTTATTGCATCCAAGGAGGAAGTTCTTAAGGTCTTGCATTCTAATATAGAAACTTTTGAAGTTTTTAATTCTAATATAGAATCACAGAATGACAGATGTGTAAGGGACTTTAGAGATAATTTAGTGCAATCCCCAAATTTTCAGTTTGATGATTGTGATGAAATAATTTAAATAACTTGTTCTTGCTCACATAGCCAATTAAGACAGAACAAAACCTAGAATACCCTACGAGAGTGCAGTCATCCCAATACTTTCCTCCATGTATGCACCTTCATAAATGTATGACAAAATAGTTCTGTTTCTTTTATTTCTTCTTTCTCTCTCTTTTTGTTGACACAATGAGAAAGTGATCTGTTGTTGTTGTTGTTTTTCCATATTTGAAACATAGGTTTGTTTTCCAGTTTCATCCCCTCAGGCTTTTGAATAATATTATGCCTGCCTTAATTGAATTCATAGCCTGAAATAATCTGATCACTGGAGTGAACTGAAAATTAGTGTCTGTTAAACAACATATGACATAGACTTGGGTGGAATATTATAACACACTCTATGTTTCCACAGCGAACTTTTAAGTCTTCTCTGACATTTTGACATGTTGGCATGAAGCAGAACAAAAGATGCCATGTGGCATTTCCCAAGGAAGTGTACCATGCATACTTTATAAGCCTAAGTACAGATTATTCAATAGGCTTTTATTGTATTTGTAAAATGCCCGTCTGCATCTAAATGTCACTTTTCATGCCCTACCATGGTGTCAGAAACAATTATTAAAATCACTTTGGGAACTGAGGCACTATTAGAATGTGTGTGTATGTAAGTACGTCTATGTATTAGGTTGGTGCAAAAGTAATTGAGGTTTTTGCAATTATTTTTATCCTTTTAAACTGCAATTACTTTTGCACCAACCTAATAGTAAGCAGGACAAAAAGATATGGCACTTACCATTCATATATTTATATAAAACCAATATTTGTCAGAAGAAAACAGTATATTGCAGATTACCTGGATGTAATATGGTCTAGATATGTTGGAGATATATTCCCAGGGAATTTAACAGTTGGGAAAGAAACTGACAAAGTCTGGAAGAAAGCTGAAAAAAATGGTTTATGTGGATGTAAAGCAGAAGAAGGAAAGTTCCCTCAAATGCAAAAATACCATTTTTTTTCTCTCAATTTGGCTCCTGCTTAAGTAATTTTTAAGATGCAGTTTGGGTGTATATGCCCACAAAGTAAATATGCTTCCTTAAATAATTTCTTAAACATTGCAGAAAGTCAAATTTGTTAATTATTTTTCCTGATAGGAAAATGAACAAGTATACTTATTTCAACAGAGTCCCTGAAAACACTCATGAATAGATTTAGTACAAATTTATATTACTCTCCAGGAATATAATGGCACATATCAGTACGTGTGCATTTTGATGGAAAACAATGTGTTCAGTGCTCTGAAATTTAATAAACTTTTTATGAAAAATGTTTTAACCAAGTGAAGAAAATTTTAGGCTTAATTTTATTTGCCTATTTCTTTATACAAATAAGTCCTGATGGCTATAGGTGGGACATGTGGATAGTGTGTGAATAATAACCCTTTGGGATGACTGATTGGTTCACTGTTTGTTTGCCATTTTAAGTAGTCAGGGATCTGGCCTAGCAGCCCCCCCTTTCTCTTGCTGTCAAGGCCCTGAGAGCCTCACTGGGACAAGATACATCTCATACTTATATACCGAGAGAATTGCTAACGGCTATGAAATGTTTCCAGTAGACCTCACTTTCATAGAACACTTGATATATTAGACATAATAAATATTGCATAACCTTCAGCACGTTGGCAGTGGAAGTTGAAGCCGAGAACTTTCACTTTTTTCATTATTAAATGATTTTTTTTTTGCCCTGGAATCTCTAAATCCATGTACCTTTATGATATATTTAAACTATGAGAATGAAGAAGGAGGGCTATGCAAATTTTGAAGGAACAACTAAGAAGTCATATAAAAAAATGCAGCGCTCATATAAAAAAATAAGAAAATATTTTGCAGCGCTCATATAAAAAATAAGAAAATATTTTGTTTACGAATGATAAGCATTGCAAGCTTTCACATTTCCTCCCAGCGCTCATAGCAGTTTTTTTTTTCTCTAGAACAAGTTTCTGCTGCAGTAACTCCCTCTAGCAGTTCCATGAACCGAGGAAAGGGAACGGCACACCAAATACATCCTTTCCAGTAAACAAATGGCAGGGAGAAAGAGGAAAGTTTGGCCAGGAAGAGCAAACGGATCGGGGATTTTTTTTTTTTCCCTCCGTCTTTTTTTGGAGTTGTTGAGTTGATTAATTCTGTTCGCCTGTCCCTTCTCCACCCGCCTCCCCAGCCTCTCTGTGCTCCACTGCCCCCTCCCCCGCCCATCATCTTTCTGCCGGAGCTGTGCCAGCAGCGATCTTTAGAGTGCACAGAAACGGCAGTCCCAGTGAAGGCAGAGACTCATGCGACGCGGAAAGCGTTTAGTTTCTTCAGGTCTGGTGGTGGATGGATCGTGAAGTCCAATGATGCTCATGTTGATCATAAGCCTGGATTTCTCCGCCTTGGTTGTCTCAGCTGACCCTAGCAGAAGCCCAGTCAAGGGGGCGGCCCCACACCTCTCAGGGAGTTGGTATGCAAAATAGTTACGTCAGCTATGGGGGGTGGGGCACGCCCGGTTGAGTGGCAGCAGCTCTTGCTTCGGGAGGAGGCGCGAGAATCAGCCTGGTTCAGTGACTGAGACAAACTGGAGGTGAGCGGAGCTGGTGCTGTCCCTGGGCTGTCGGTGCTGAACCTGGGAAGCCAGCGGACTGGTTGCTCCAGCGCCTCCAGGCAACGCCCTCTTGCACCCTCTGTGCCCCGCCGGACCGCTTCACCATCAGGACTGTATCAACTTGACAAAGGAGTGTGGTATCGGACGGACGTGGGAGAGAGTCCTCTGTTTGCCACCTGGGCGCCCATTCAGGCGTGACTTTGGAGATTTCTATAGTTTTAGACCAAACTATTTTCACCTTTTGCCAGCTAAGAGGATCTTTTCATTTTTTTAAAATTATTATTATTGTTGTCATATACATATATCTACACCGTTTAGGAATCTTTCTAGGAGACTTTTTTGACTGTTAAAATAAGGTAAGAAAAATAATATTGTTATAAATGATTACAAATGGGAGAAAAATGCAGACTGCCATACAAAAAGCAAGTTATTATTTTTATAATTTTAATTGGGACTTTTGGCAATGATTGCAATAATTATTTTAATAATTACTATTGCCATTATTATTGCAAGAGCATCTGTTGGTGATTATGCACTGAATTCTAGAGGGGAAGTTGAGGGCTTTGTTTTTTTGTGAAGTTAATATCATCATGTTACATCTTGCTTTATACATATAAGTATTTGTAGAGCAATACTTCCAGCATGGCTCAAGGAACAGGAATCATTCAATGTAAGCCCCCAAATATTTTAATGAATTACATTAAATAAATCAACCAACAAGTTGTTTAAAACAAATGCAATCTTAAAAAAAATATATTTGAGTGGACTAATCTCTGGTTAGTTAATATTACCTCTGCTATTTAATGCATAGACTGCAAAGTGCAGAGCTCTCAACATTTTTGGAGGGGAGGTGGTAGGGAGAAGAACATTTATACCATGCTGTGTTCATTTATATGTGTTGTTATGCAGTAGATCCAAATAAAACTTGTGAAACTCAGTCTCTGAGAATTCTACACCCCAAGGTCATGTGCATTTCCAAGTTGGGGGCTATTTGTTCTGCTGTTGACTAGTAAATGTCATCCCCTCCCAACCCTTTAGGTTAGAGGTGGATGTAAATGGGAAGCTCTGATTTAATAATACAGTTTTAGCTTGTGTTATAGTCGCTACTGCTGTTGGTAATTGAATGCAACTGGGAAGCGTGGGCTGAGAAAATGCCTCGCTATTTCAGCAATGTTTAACCTCTTGCATGCTTAACAGAGAGGTTTTCTTCACTTAGATTTTCTTTTGAAGCTGTGTTCCTTTTGTCAATTGGCAGTGTGTGTTGAGTGTGTATGGAGAAAGAATTCAGTGCAAAAAACCACCAAACAGTACTTCTCATAGTGAACAATTACTAAATCGTAGAAGTTAGCTGGTGCTGTGTGTTTCTTATTACTGTTCAGACTATTTGACAGACACGATGGTTTGTCTGATAACTAGAATTATGATCTTTCATTTATGTCATTTAGTGACATAAAAGTAAATATAAATGATGGCTGTAAAATATTGGGGTGGAGATTCCTTTACATTCCAGGGAGAGTGTTCAGGTTGTATGTAACTAGATGTCCTATATTAATAGGAATGGGTAAAATATAAGCCGTTGCAGAATTAATAAGTATTACTCAACTACTAGGATTATGTTTTTTCAGCAATTAAAGAATACACTAAGTTTAAATGTGTTTTTAAAAATATTTTTAATTATCATAAAATTTTTTACTCTAGTTGCATTGCACTTACATGGATGAACTTTAGCTTTAGAACTTATGATTTAAAATAATTCCTCTGGGTAGAGATTTTTTATTTTATTTACAGCAGAATCCTACATGAGAGTGGTTGTTACAAGAAATGGATATTATTACAAACACTAGAGATCAAATGTAAATCCCTTTAAGTTGTTCCCATGTTTTACTCTAAGCAGATGTTCTTTGTAGGATTTGTCAGTCATGTGATCTTACATTAAATATTGATACATATTTTTAAAGACTAGTCAGGTAGAGGAGCCAAATGGGATATGTGAAGCACCAGTCTATGAATCTTTTACCAAATAGACTCCTTTAAATGTATATAGAATCATTCTCTTCTTCTACACGTTTTGAAATTTTGTATTTAAAACTAATTATATTAGTATAAATACTCAGACTGTAGCATTTCAAACAAAATATGGCTTTTTAAAATTTTAGTTTTATTTTATTTATTGTATTGAAATGTCAACATATATTTTAATTTTATAACTTACATGAAAGGCAGTAACGTATGTGAACACTGTGTTAATCCAAATGTATTAGTATCTCAGTGACTTCTTTTTGCATAAAGTTTTCTAAGATGTCTTTGTTCAAGTATAAACAGTTAGCTTGAACTACCAATATCGGGGATTCTTTCAAATGAAACTTAACATTGTCACAGTGAGATGGTTAAATGCTAAAGTCGAAATATGCTACTGGTAATAATGAAACAGTCAAAGGTAGATTCCATGAGGTGGTAAATTTAAAATATTGGAAGTATTTTCTCCTCATATTTTTAACATATTTAGCTTTTATATTTTATTTTTGAAGAGGTAAAATTAGGTAACCATAATTAGCACAGATTTAGCAGGTTGGGAATACTGTCTGGATACAGAATATGATTCGTACTATAAACAAATAAAATAGCCAACTTTGAAGATACCTATGAAAGATATTCAAATGTGGCGGCCCTTCATTAATTCTTTGTACCACAAAGAAATGACCAGGTTTTGGAGTCATAACTTGTGAAATGCAAAGGAATATTCAGTACCACAACAATGGATAACCTGCTAAAGCTATCATTACACAGGTACTGCAAGTGTATACAGCACTTCTTTTCCTTCAAGATAATGAACGTTTACAAAAAAGTGAATAGAAAAGTTACTGAAATAATTTACTTATATCACATGACATGCTCAAGTTGTTTCCTTTCTTAATTGTTTCTCAGTTTCTTAAGGCACATGGATATAGACAAAAAATAAAACTAAAAATGTTGGACAGATGTCTTTTAATTCCTTACATATAAGATCAATAACTATGTGTTTGGTGGGATTGAAGATAAAGGTGAAGTAATTTGGGTTTTATGGTATCAAGGCTACATATTGCTTTCTTTTTTATTTTGTCTTCTATTTACTAATATAATAGTACAATAGAGAAATACAGAAGGTAATAATAAACCTGAAATAAATTTAAAAGTTTGAGTGAATTGGCTTTTCAAAAGTAACTTTTAAAATCACATTTAAGTAATTATGTGAATAATAGTTTATTGAAACTTTCTTTTGAATAATAACCATTTTTCAAGTTTAATGCTTATTTATCAATGGTGCCAAAAGACCCTGAATAATATGTTTCTACTAGTCCTTCATATTTGCCCCAAATCACCATACTTTTATTAATGAGTATATTAAAAATTCCAAAAACTCTTGTAAACTAATAAGCTAGAAGAAAGTACTTCCTTTGGTTAACATCATTTTAACATCCATGTGACCTGTTATCCTTTACCAAACAGCCTAATCATGTTCTGCTTCAGCACCTCCAGTGTCCTTTGGGCATAGTCTACTTAAGGTCTCTTGTGGAATATCCTAATTTTCCCATCAAATGGGTCACCACACAACAAAACAATTGGTCCCTTTGTGCTATAATCACCTTGGTATTGAGGAAGTTAATGTTGTTATAATGGATGAGATAATGTTTTTCATAAATTCAGGATTCAAGAATTCCAATATTCCAATGAGTATTTCAGTAGGTTTTCTGAAAGAGGAAGAATTATACACTAGTATAAGTGTTTGATATAATGAGTGTGTGTGTGTACGTGTGTGTGTGTGCGTGTGTGTGTGTATGACAGAGAGAGAGAGAGATTTTTGGTAGATTCTGTTCACCCATAACCATGCAATAGAATCTAGAACATGCAGGCTCAACTAATGCTACTTAATACAAAATAATTTACATAATAAGCTATAATATAGTACATACTTTTTAGTGGAAAATGAGACTTCTAAGTATTTTTATTTTATTTTTTTTATTTAGGCTAGTATGCTTGGGCACACACCAATTTTTTAGCATGAAAATATTACTCTCAGGAGCTCTCATGTTGATTGGCAAGGTAAGGGACAATTGGAAATGAAAATTTGCCAGGAATAAGAAAAAAAATCAGCTGTGTGCAAAAACAAATGAAGAGTTTACAGTAGTGCATTGATTCTGAGAAAATATGAGTTTTGGTAAAGGATTTCAAAATGACTCTAAGAGACTCTTCAGGTGTACTTCCTACACTTCATTGGGTAATACGCCATGTATTATACTTCCGAGGAATAGAGCCTGTATATCCCTACACCTAAAATATTTTTATTTCTTGTGCATCAATGTTTTCATGCATAGATGTTATGAAATATGGGAAGAAGAGCACCTTAACTCTGAACTTTCTTGCTTTACAACCAAGTAATTAATATTAATTTAATGTGGCTTTTGGTATCAAATTATGTAAATCTCTAAAGCAAAGTGGTTGCTTAGTGAGTTCATTTGCATGTCAATACAGAGAATATTTTTCCAATCATAATTGGTTCATAGCACTGCCAGTAATTCTCAAGTAAAATGGAAAACATTTGAAAATACTTTTTTCATTGAGATTTATTTAAATATATTCATTGCAATTGACAGTTAAGAGAAAATTACTTTAGTGATATATGTTTTCTGTGTGCGTATCACCACCAAGGTAGCGATTAATACATACATACAGTAGCAATTAAAATATACAAACCTGAATTACGTTCCCCAAAGATGATGATGAAATGGAAATAATTTACCTTTCATGGCTGGACCACTTCCACCAAACACATTAGATGGTGTTTTAATGACCACTAGGGACTTATTTTTTCTAATTCTAAAACCCTAAAAGTAAAGGTTCTTACTCTCATGAAGAGACAAATGCCCCATGCACTGTATGGTTATGTGCTGCTTTTTCTCAAAGCCACAGTAATTGCTGTGACCTTGGCATCAACTAAACTCTGAACTGCCTCATTTAGGATTAAAAAGGTGTTCCCATTCATCTTTCTAAAGGAAGAGAGCCAGTGAGTTGCTACTAGTGAACAAATGTATTTACTGTCTCATGCTAGATTACCTATTGATATTTGAACATAAGGTCTTTGAGCCTTGATTTGCTTATACATCTGGGAAGAGGAAGAAGACAGAAAAAACACCATTCAAAATACACACACACATACATATACATGCATACATACATAGGTATAGATTCATATTAGGGTATTTCATCCATATTAAGTCATTTAACATTTACATAACCATGTAAAGTTCATATTATCTTCATTTTAGACATAAGAAAGCAGAAACTCAGATCAAAGCTCTCCACCTCTCAAGCCCATGGTCACACAACTAGGAATAGGTGGATTAATTACAACAAATTCATCCCTTTTTTCACCTACACTGTACTTTTTAGCACCTCTGTTGAGGTAAAATATTCAAGTGAATGTGTCTTATTTAAAACTTTTTTCCTATAATACTCTCTTTATTAAATATGAATAGCTCTTATTGTGTTTCCAAATCTTTTCCTTAATTATTGTTTCATTGAAATCATTTTATAATATATCATCTTTAGTGTACCTACTTTAGAATGCACAATACCAAAGTCTTAAGGAGTTTTTCCCTCTATGTTTAATGCTGAAAAGTGCTGCATTATTTGATCTCATAAAGTATTCAAAATATTAGCATCAGACAATATTCCCCTTTGTATCTCAAATAGAATAAGAAAAATATGATAGCGTGGTTAATGCTTCCTAAGAGTTGAAGGTTATTTTTTTCCCTTAAGATGACCTACTGTATACCAAGTTCAAATACAAATACATGTCGAACTTCAGCCACTCCAATTGATCAGCATCTGTGTTATCAAC
Organism: Rhinolophus sinicus; assembly: GCF_036562045.2. Taxonomy (NCBI): domain Eukaryota; kingdom Metazoa; phylum Chordata; class Mammalia; order Chiroptera; family Rhinolophidae; genus Rhinolophus; species Rhinolophus sinicus. Next base: position 75,992,370 of record NC_133757.1, on the reverse strand, counting down.
AGCTACTCACTTTTAAACCTTCAGACTAGTTAGCTGCTAATATTTCAAACAGTCTATGAGGTCAAATCAAGTTATCAAAATAAAATTAGTAGTTTTGAAACACTACAAAAATCGGTAGTCTAACGTGAGCCCTTGAACACTTAGGAAACGTTACTTTATTGTTTCTTATTCTATATGAGATACAAAGGGAAATGCTGACCACTGGTTGTTGCTTGTTTTCATACAGCATTTAGGCTGACTGGGTAGGAGAATTGAGCCCGAGTGCAGTAATTACAACACAGCTCCCAAGTGAACCCTAGAGTTGAGTCCGATTCCCTTGTGAATCCTCATTACCCAAGTTTTGGGTTGTCCTTATTAAATGAATCCCAAAGGAGATAGAAAGTTTGATTTGTGGACGATGTTTAACTTTAAAGTGGAAAAATGTATAGCGCTTTCATTAACTATTTTACCTATTGGTTAGTAATATCCAGTGTTTTACTTTTGAAATGAAGCCTGGTATAGACACTTCTAGTCTCGGCATTTCTGTACCACTTTGTGTACAATTCATTTAACTCACTGTTTCTCATCCTCTGTGGAGCCCCACAGGAAATCCATCCACTCCAATAGCTACAGTCATTCTCTCTTCACAGGCATCTTCCAAATCTGTAGCTCTGGCTCAGATGTGAACTCCATTAATGTATTTACAAAGGTCTGCTAGACATTTTAACTCTGATTTCATGGTGACAGCACAAACTCTGTGAACTCATCATCTCGTCCCTAACATGGTCCCCAGGGTCCCCCATTCTAATTTTTCTGCCTGTCAGTTAATGATACGCTCTTTCCCCATTCATCCAGGTCTGGAAATTCACAGGCATTTTAAATTTACATCATTCTTACTATACTATGTGTAATGAGTCCCCAAGTTTTGACGTGATTCCCTTTGTAATGGAGCTTTATCTCATTTTCTATTTTTTATTCTCTCCTCTTTTCAAGTTTATGTTAACCCGGACTGTCCCATTTCCGCTGGAATTATTTTGACATTGTCTACATTGGTCTCCCTAGTCCTTGTTTCTTCTGCTATAATAATAATTAATGATAATAGCAACTGAATTTGTGATGATTCATAATATGCCATGTAAGGTGTTAAGTATTTATGAACATTGTTTCGTTTTATATGCACAGGTGCCTTATGAGGTAGATATTGAGAGCCCAAAGTTTGAAGAGCTAAGGTGCCCACAGAGCGGGGACTCAGACCAAGCTGTCTGAAACCAGCTATATGACCATAATCATTATGCTCTGCTGATACAGACTTCAAACGTCTTCTAAATCCTTCTTGATTAAAAGCTTTCAGAGGTCACTGTGGTCAGAAATCATCAGTGAATCTCTAAGATTTATTATACTATATTAAGTTGAAATTCTCTGTTTGTTTTTAAGATCATTTTAATTGGTTCTACACCCTGCATGTAATCAACCTGATTTTCAATTTTCTTATATGTACAGTACACATCAGTAAAACAGAGATGGGTCAAAATACAAAGCATGATTCCTTCTCTCTGTATAAACATAATGCTTGCCTGGACTGTTGTGTTTTCAAGAATCCCAACCTATACCCCACTCCTTTCTTTCCAACCAAGTTTTCTCACAGTATAAGATCATACTGTGTTCATATGTGCTTTTCACAGTCTGCAGTTATTTGTCGCAACAAGTGGCCTGTCAGTGTCACTGTGGATATTGCTAAGATGTCCATTTTTTTTACATGTATGTATTTATTTTCTACTGTTGCCTAAAAAATCACCATAACATTAGTGGCTTAAACTTTTATTATCTCATAGTTTCCATGAATCACAAGTCTGGGTACAGACTAGCTAGATCCTCTGCCCAGGATCTCGCATCTAGGTTTCAGCTAGGTCTAAGCTCTTATCTGAGGCTCAAGGTCCCCCAAGATCAATGGACCTTGGCAGGATGTATTTCTTTGTAGCTCAGAATTCATGGAAGATTGTTTGTTCCAGGCCAGATAATAATCTCATTGACTCCTTCAATTTCTGACCTCTAGATCTGCTTTTAAAGAGCTCACCTCCTTAGGTCAGGTCAAGTTTGAATAATCTGCCTTTCGATGTACACGAAGTAGACTGTTTTGGAACCTTCATTACATCTTAAAAATCTCTCCTCTTTGCCATGTAACACAACGCAACCACTAGAGCAATATCACATCACTTTTGCAATATTCTATTGGTCAAAAACCAGTTAAAGGTTCTGCCTACACATAACGTGAAGTGATTATACAAGCGTGTGGGTCACTGAGATTCATGTTAGAATTCTGCCTACACATCTGGTTCAAGTTCTACTTGAATCTCAGAGTCTTTCTTCACCACTGTAGTGCCACTGAGCTCATTTCTCTCCTCTCCAGAATTAATGAGCTGAACTCTGCAGTGGACAGTCTGTCATTGCTTGTGAATTTTTTAATGTGTCATAGGCTGTTTTTCCTAATTAATTTTAAACTCTTTTTTTTTTTAAATGAATGGCTAGGACTTCCTTCCATGTGTACAAAACTTTGCAGTTTACAATTCTCATATATACATATTATTTAATTCTCACTGAATTTTATTCTTTTTTATGTTTTCTTCTATTATGTAGTGTTTTGTACATGTAATAATATAATAGATTTCTGCTCATGGATTGATTAATAATTCTAATTTTAGATTTTGATAATCTACTCTGTTTTCCAGTCTTTTGGGTCTCTGACCATCTGAAAACCACACAAAGGGATTTTATCTTATTTCATGGAACATGGAATTTTTTTCATGCAAATCAGGAATTTACATTTAATATGATGCTTTACAAATGATATAGAAATTATGTAGAAGGTGAAAATGACGTTTACTTTTGCTATTTAGAAAGTGTAAGAAATTTATTTTATATTTACTTTGAAAGAAAAGCTACAGTTTGAAAGAATGTCATCTTCAAAAAGAAATCACATATAAAAATATTAATTGTTTTCTTTCTTATTTGGTCTAAAGTTTGGTAACTAATTGGACAATTCCTTTACTATCACTAATAACTTCATTGCACTTATATCTTTTATAATTTAAACACAATTAAAGTAATTTTATTTTGACAAAGGCTAAAGAAACTTAACTAGTGTATAAATTCAAATTTTAAGTTTAATAAATATTTTCAAATTATTAAGATCATATTTATTATGCAATTATTTATAAGAATTCATTAAGTACCTGCTATGTTTCAGGTGCCCTTTTTGGTGCTGGGGATTGAGTAGGAATGATAAAGTTCCTTCTCTTCTGTTTCTGTGAAAAGACAAACAATAAACAAACCAATAAAGACCAAAGGTAATGTCTGGCATTGATAAGTGTCATAATGAAAAGTAGGACAGATAAAGGTTTACTAAAGGGCAAGAGTGCTAACTAAGATAGACGTTATTATAGGTGCCAACTTAATCATTCTGAGGTACCCATTAAGTAGTTTCCATGGTGGTTGTACCAATTTACATTCCTACCAACAGAACACAAGCATGCCATTCTCACAAACAAACACATTATCTTTTTTCCTTTTTGGTAATAGCCATGCTAAAAGGTGTGGAGTGATATCTCATTGTGGTTTTGCTTTGCATTTCTCCGCTTAGTAATGTTGAACAACTTTTTATGTACCTGTTGGCCATTTGTATGTGTTGTGTGGGACAGTTTTCTTATTCTTAAATGTCAAATTATTGGCAAAAACCAAAAGGCTCCCATCATGAAAAACATGATTATTTGTGATTTTTGTCATTAATGAAAATTTGCTTTCCTCTTTTTTTTTTTTTGTTTTGTTTGGCATAACATTATATTTAAAATACACATGTTACTTAATTTTTATTTTTACTTTTAGACACACTATACAGAGCATGTTGCAACTGAATTTTGAGATTTAAAGCTAATTTCTGAAAATTAGTTTGTACACTTTGTGCCTTGTACAGTTTATTTGTTCAGAACTTCACATTCTTTCATAGAAAACCTAAGTGCTCTAAAATCTATGTTCCTTTGAGGCAGTGATCCAGGGAGCTGGTATTTATATCAAATGAACCATTATTCCAGACAATGTGGCATTATTTGGGAAAGAGAAATGCTTAGAATGCCTTTTGGGTTTGTGTACATGCCTGAGAAACCACAGTTTATTAATTACTTAATAATTATGTTCTTTTTACAAAAACTGTGACATCATGGGACCATGTAAGGAAGAAGAATCAAAAGAAAATGAATGTAATAAAAATTATGCACATCTTTAAAAAATAAATGCAACAATTATATGTGCAATATCTCAATCCTTTGGCAGAGTCTCAAAAGTTAGTACATTTACCAAAAAGTAAGGCTTGAAAGAACTTGCACAAGTTGTGCCAATGCTTTGCCTGAATTATTTCTTTTGGTGACATTTCTCATGAAACTATAATTAATTGAGCTAAAAAAATTAAAAGGTGAAGAGAAAAAATTCTAGAAAATGCTTTGCACATCAAGTCTACATATTTACAATTTATGACAACAAAGGTCCCCAATAAATATCCTCTAGAACTGTTTATTTTCTTTTGGCAAGTGTCCTCTTTCCCTCTGTGCCCTGGGCCTAAGGAAGGTGAAAGGCTTTCATTGTGTTTGTTTCCCTGTCTTTGCACAAATAGTACAACTTAATTGATAATGTCTGGAGTACAACTGTGTGCCCAGCTGTGAAAACTGCCCTCGATGCTACTAGCACTCAACTGGACATCTTGTTAATTATATATGTTTTCTTGAACCTCTCAGTGAGGTTAACAACTGTCTAAAAATCAGTAAAGGGAGCTCAAGAAGGCATTACTGATATTTTGATACTAGCTTTCTAATGTTACCATGCTTTTCTTCAAAAATAGTCTTCTTCATGTATAGGAAGTAAAGATAGTTTTAAGTTCAAAATAACCTTTTTGAAGTTGTGAAATTCATGACTAAGTAGTTGAAAAAGCATCACCGTTTCTCTCTCAATTCCTTTGTCCTTTTTTTACAGAAGGCAAATGGGTTTGATTTATAAATTGTTGAAGTACTATGAAGACCCCAGTCTGTGATACTGGCTGTTCCTGCCCAATTTTTATATCTTAGCACAGGGTTCTTAATGCAGAAAAGAGAACATGAAAAGTAGATGCCCAGTATTCAATAGACTTATATAAAATATCATTAGGCTTAAGTTAAATCTGTGATAATCATAATATGGCAGGCCATATCCTAAAATTTTACTGATTAGCTTAAATACACTGGACTGAAACATAGGTATTTGTTCTACCCCAGCAGCTATAGCAGCATCCTTCCAAATGTTTAAACTCGAGCAGAAAGCTAAGGACGTCAGTCCTCAGAAACTCTTAATATTTTCAGTTAGCAACGTCATGCTAAGAGCCATATCCCATATTTATATTTCCTATACATATGAAAGTAGCAACTGTCTCAAGTTATTTTTTTAATTGGGACTTTGTTGCATGATTTTTCACCCTTGCTATAAATATAAAACTTGCTAATTTAAACACTTTTTCAAATTAAAATTTTTACTTCTTCAATGTATAACTGAATATCAAATATACCCTAAGGTTTCAAATGAACACCTATTATGCTGTAAGAATGATGTATTAAATTGCACTAATCCTGAAAAAGAAAGGAACTTTTATTGCTAATAACTTCTTAACATAGTTTCAGTGTAATAGTATTATTCAGTCTTGATTTAAACTAAATTAATAGATTCCTTGTATAATGACATTTTTAGAATTAATTGCCTTTTCACATAGAATTGATTTAAATTCAACAGCAGTATATATGACTTATTGAGATCAAATTAAAGGTTCATTTTAGTAAAATTTATATATTCTTTATTATTGTTTGGCATGTAGTATTTATATGAATGCCAAGTGATCTATGGACTTTCGAAATGTATACTTGAAATCCATTCAAAGTTTTTATTGTTATTATAAAATTTCCCCAGAAGTTGAATTACTTAATTAGATCCCCAGATTGTTCCTAAGATTAGAAATCGATATTATCATATTATTTTTCTATAATGATTACATCAATCCATTTATGCTTGTAATGTTTGAGATATTTGACCATAGTTTTGTATATTATGATGTTCTTAATTTAATAGTGAAAATTACACTTTCTGGATTTTTAGTTACATTTGCTTATTAGTGAATGTGATGTTTTCATGTTTTGTTTTGTTTTTAATAATTCTGTTGTAAATTTTCTCTGTATGTCCTTTGACCATTAATCTAAGGGAACCTTAACTTGATTTTACAGAATCAATGAAAATTAGATTCAATGATATAATAACAATGATAATAGTCATTTACTGAGCAATGATTGGACCTTAGGAACTATTTTTGATACCATATAAGTTATTTCACTAAAGCTTTATTATAACTTTTTAAGATAAAATCAAGGCCGAACCCAAGGCTTCTGGAGAGGTTAAAGGAATCATACATGGGCCTCTCAAGCTCAAAAGTCCGGATGCTGCATGACTATATATTTTAAACCTGTAATTTTAGTCTCACGTTTTCCATACGAGCTGTTTTTGTTTTGTTTTGTTTTTCTAATGTTGTCAATAAATTACATCAGGCTCAGTATGTTTTTCTAGAAACCACTGAAGTACATAAGTATTTCTTCAAAACGACTCATCTCTTGGGTAGCTAAGATTCAAAATACAGATATTATTCCCAAGCAATCCTGATTATCCATTATTTTTTAATTAAAAAATTCTAAGTTGTTAGCAAAAGCAAGAATACCATAAACTAAAACTTTCCCTAACTGAGAGAGAAAATAAAACTCATTTTATTAATGCATTTTATCTCTGTGTTTCATTTGAATCTTATCACTAGATGGTGAAATATCAGACCTTGTATTTCGGGCATACTCCAAATATTTATTTTAGAAAAAGATGTGAAACTGAACATAATATTGAAACTGACTTACAAATTAAGTAAAGTCATAAGGCAGCATTTTTACCAGGAAAAAAACATTTTTTAAAAATCATCTTATTTTCCTAAGAAATATTTAGAGTTATGTATACCTATATCAAAGTAAATATAAATATATAGGCAAATTGAATCTACATTGACTTTTCAGTGACAGGAATCTTTATTATCATCTAATTTGATAATGAGAAGCTAAGATTAAGCTGTTTCATTTTAATTGAGATTAGATACAACCTTGTATAGGTCTCATTTCAATGATTGCATCTTCCATATTTTTATATATAATTCTGAACAGATATAGTCAGATACTTCATTTAGAGGATTATTATTGTAATAACTTGAATATGAAACTCCATTTATGAACCTCATAGCTATGATTATATGGTGAAAGATACAAACAAAAGGTTTTGATTTTGACTTTGCGATATTTTTCCTCACACAAACTTGGGAAGAGTAATATCAAACAGTGTTTTGTTTGTTTGTTTTCTTTTGTATATTCTTTTAAGGCTGAGTACTAAATGTGGTTCTTCTAAAGAGTTTACTCCTTCTAATCATTATAGCACTTAAAATTTATTTTAAATTATATAAACTGTATTTACTAGTAAACTGGTTTGGCAGATTATCCTTTTTTCCAGTTAGTAATGCCAGTTAGTAATGACTGATTCAGAAAATCAAAGTATAGTAATAAATTGAAAGCGCTTCAAGAAGTTTTATGTTATTTGAGCTACATTGAAGAATACTTTTTCTTGTTTAAGATGAACACAATTATGTTTTCTTGGCGGTAACTACATATATGATAATTTATTATTTATAGCAAATAACTTTAATCATGTTTACCTTGAAATATGCAATATCTATTTTAATGTATATCCTCAAACTTTGAAATCATTTGTAATTTTCTTACTTATTAATATGCAGATAAGTAAATTTTCAATAGAGTATTATGTCAATATATTTAAAGGTGAAGATCCACTAGAATCATATATATATATATAATTTTATATATATGTATATATATATACACACACACATATATATATATATATGTATATACACACATATATACATATATTGCAATAAATTCAAGAATTGGGTTTGAAGATTTTTAATGATAGACTAAAAAATACAAAGTATATTCTTTGTATTTTCACTTTATTTTAAATTGGATTAGAATAGTTTTAATGTTAGCTTTGAATGGCAGTTGTGGATATTGGATAGAAGAATTGCTCAACCACTGTTAGTCTAATTTGTTCACAAACTAATATGGAAGTTTCTGATAACCTCAATGTTAAAGTATTTATTTATTAGTTTTAAATATCATTATCTCACTAAATATTGGTCAGTAATCTGCCATTTCTAGGTAACACAGATTGTAGTTTAGGTAATGAAAATGGGTCAGTCAGCCAGGTATCTGCCTGTCATTTACCTAAGTAGTCTATAGAGCATATAATTATATATCTTTTTATATTATATAATTATGTATAATTTTATAGTGACAGATGAATAAGAAATAGGCCAACTAAGAAAATGATACAAATAATAAAAAGTGCTTCTAGAATACCTCTCTATTCAGAAAATGGATTGTGAATTATTTCAAGTAGAATTTTAACTTAAATGGAATACAAAAACGTGAATCCAATTTGGGTTTTTCATTCTATTTGGTATTTTCACAACAATAGAGTAGTACATAATTCTGTACTACAAAGGAATCTTAACAGGTTTTATTATAGAACATGCTTATAAAACTAAGTGTCAAAGAACTATAGATTTTAAATCCATTATTTGTCTGTTGTAAAAACAGCTTCTTGCGAAACGTTTCTTGATGTTAGACTTGATAGACATTATTTGAAAGGCAACGTTTCTCTGTTAACCTAGTGACAATGACCTAAAAAGAAATAGATAAATTTAGAAACTAATTCCTAGATAAGAGTATGTACAAATTTTTATAAAAGTAAAAATTGGAAAACAAATGAGATCACAGTTAAGAACAACCTACAGAAACATGATGACTAAATGTAATGTGATGTCTGCAATGAGATGTGGCAAAAGAAAAAGGTCATTAGGTAAATCTAAGGAATTCACAATAAAGTATGGACTTTAGTTAATAATAATGAATTGGTTTATTAATTGTGACAAATCATATTTTGTAAGCGGGCATTTTCCCACCAAATCGCGTCGTAACGCGGGGCTTTTTTGACATTTTCTTGCCAAAATTAGACTTTCCGTAAAATATTCATATCTTTCGATCTATTTGATATTTTTCTATGAAACTTTCAGTGTTTCAGTTTAAAAAGAGGTCTCTATTTATTTACTTTGCAAAATTTTTGCCGGTTCCAACTAGAGGCGATATGATGAGTTTACTCCTTTCCCGCAAAAAATGTGTTAATGTGAAATGTTTATAAACAGGTACTAGGTGGTGGGTATATGGTTTCTATTTGGCATATGGTATATATACTATCTGTAATTTTTCTATAAATCTAAAACTTATTAAAATATAAAATATTTTTAAGTGTGCATGATAAAGAAAATGTGATAACAAGGCAACCTTAGCTATGGATACTGTGATTTATTTTATGGATAATCAGTAATTTTATGCTACACATAAAAAGTCACAAATTTAAAAATGTTTTTAACCCTCTTTATAAGGAGCGTAAAAAATATGACAGAAACTTCATATTAAGGAATTTACCCTAGAAAATAAATTCTATAATTGATCCTTCCATTAGAATAAATTCACCGCAGAGCTTCACAGTATTTCAATTGAAGAGGAACTATTCTTTATCTTGATAGATAGGTGATACGTACATACATGCATACATACATGCACATGTGTAAATATAGGTAGAGATGACATAGATATATAGCTATCTGCACTCAAGTGTTAGAAAGAAAATAGCATTTTGGGTACTTAATAGGGTAAAGGTCCGGGTTCCAAAAATATCATTATTTCCTGCACTGTCATGCTATATAAATAAAAAAATTATCTTAACTAGATATCTTTTAGTAATAAAAGAATATCAAAGTCTTAAAAACTACAGTGCAGTTGTGAAATATTTTAGTATACCTGTTCCTAAGTTAAAATATAGTATAAACAAGTATTTTAATGTATATTGCTAGAAATTTAATGTATAAATATCCCACTTAAAAAAAAATATCACTTCTTCAGAAAGTCAGGAAGTTCAATGTAGTCTCAACACCAGCCTTGGATAATCATACTGCACATTAAAATATTATATGCTTTACAATATTAAAAGTTCTGAACTGTGGTAGAAATCATTTTGCATCATTTTGTTGTTGTTCTCTTCACCATCTGTGTGTACAAAAAGATTACGCTGACTTATCCTCTTGAAGTTAGGTGTGGTCATGTGACTTGTTCGGCCAATGAGAGGAGAGCAGGCAAATAAGGGTCGCTCTCATCTGGAAGTATTTCAGAGCTGGTATCTGATTCTGTATGTTTTCTTCTCTTACTATGGCATTTTCCGATGCTAATGTTGAGATGAGGGTATCATAAAGTAGGGCGCTCCTCACCAGTTTGTTTTCTATTTTTTTAAATAACTTCATGAAAAGGCTTTTCACCGGCAAACCCTAAATGGATATATAGTACAACAAAAAAGAACATTTTTTACAAATATAACTTCCTGAGATTATGGTACTGGTGGTTGTGTAACTTAGACAATCTTGACTATAAATACTGTATGAAACCCTTTATAAACTTACACTTTTATGGATCTTTTGAAAATCAAGTTTGGTTTTTAGCATTCCTACTGATAATATCTTATAGGCATTTTTTCCTAAATATTTCTAAATATGTATTTAGATTGTTCCTTTAAAGCCATTAATATGTTTTGATGATTAAATTCCCCTTTCATTATTTGTTAATAAATAAATTCTCATACTGTATATGTTCATAAGACTGTACGCATGAATCTGCATGCTTGTATGCATTTGTATTTTTGGTTTTTGTTGTTGTGTGTGTATGTATTTGTACTAGGTCTGTGTTTATTTGAAATGCTATTATATAATGTAAAAGCTTATGTTTTTAAATTTTTTTAAGGATTCTTCTAATTTACAACCTACAACAATAATTGTGTGTGAATATCTACTATTTAGAACTAGCTTTACATTAAAAAAGTAAATACTTTAAAAACATTTTATAAGGGAATTGCAAAATAAAAACTAGACTTTTAAAAACAACAATTTAATAAAGCAGATTACTATAACATGGGTATATCAGATTATATTTAATTCTTTTTTATTTTCTGTATTGGTTCCTTGAAGTAATATGCACTCACTTTTTTTATTATCGATCATTATATTTGTCTAATCAAATTTTCAAAACAAGCATGATGTTCTTGATGTTTCCAACCTCATCACCAGGAAGTGTAACTTTGGATTCTGTGTCATCCTCCCAATCTGACAAGGTTGTTTAAAAAATTAAGTTGAGTTTGATTCCTTACTGATCACATACTCAGAGTGATTATATGCAACATAGCATACTCTGAGATGTTTGATTGTAATGAATGGAATGCAGCTTACATAGTAACCTAGAAATAAATTTCCATTTGGAATAGCCTTGTGGGAGAAAAGTTCAAATTAAATCCACTTAGTGCATTAAAATGCAAATATAAGAAGGCAATCCAATTGAGTTACATCGATAATAGAACATATAACACAAATGGAAATTCCTCCCAAATAATTAAGTTATAGTTATATAAATCACTGATGTGTGCATTTGAATTTTGTTCATTTCGTGCATGCTTGAAAGTTCATTAACTTTGTATCACATTAGAATATGTTTTGTTTATCTCCTGCAGACCAGTTACTAGGCAAGTCCTTTTTCCCACTGAGACCAATGAAGATCCTTCACTACTCCTCATTGCATTCACAATACTATAAGTAGAGCATTCAACTTTGCCAGCAGGTTTTGTTTTAGACATAATTATGAAAGCACTGAAATTGGGGCATCACCCTGGGAGTTTGAATGTCTTGAATTTTCCCAGTAAATAAGTCTAACTCTAAAATATCCAACAGTGTGAGAATAGCAATGTTCATACTCCTATTGTGTTATCTGGAGAGAAAAAAAAAAAGAACTTTAGATAAAATTCTTAGAAATTATAAAAGTATGCTTCTTCTGGTGTGTTTGTCTGGGTGTGTGTGTGTGTGTGTGTGTTATAAGATATAATGTAACCTTAGCTATTGAGATTTGAGATTCTAAGCTAAAGATTTTAAATTATATGTGATGACTTAAAGATCCAGGTACTCGAAAAACATGCAATTTATAACAATTATGGAGGCCTAGGAATTATTGCAGCTAAGAGGAAAAATGGAAAGAAAATAATATGCTTTGGATATTTAAATTAGTAATGATGGCAATTATGCATCAATTAGCACAGAGCATGACGATTATGCTGATCACTGAACGTACGTATGGTTGTCTTTGGTGCAAATTCTGATCTTGAAAAACAATCATCTAGTCTCAGATTTAAATCATGTAAAGAACACTGGTAAGTTATAATGTGAATTCATAATTAAAATTTTAAACTAAAACAAAATTGAAATAAATTTAATTTAAATTTAGAAAGCATATATAAATGTCAATAAAAATCAAGCTACAGTCAGTAACTTTTTAAAGTGAGGTTTTCAGATTATTGTAATTTAATGTCTTATACTAGAAACAAAATGACTGAATTAAATGTAAATTGCAAATTATTACTTATGAAAACTCGGTATTTAATTTCTCTAATGTTACCTACCATCGGATATCAGTGTTTCTCTGTTTTTTTGTAACAGAACAAATCCTTGTTTAAGACATTTTTAAACAACTCCAGACAATATATTTGAGACTTTAGATGATGACAATTAGATAAGTGTTTTAAGGATGAAGTAATTGATTTTCTCATTAAAAAAAAAAATCAGCACACTAATAGTTGTCATTATTTGAGAGCCTAGTTGTGTCAAAGCAAATTGTTACGTATTATAAATACATTATCTTTTTCAATTCATATACTGGCCTCATAAGAAGTGATTGCACAGGTGAAAACAGAAGTCGAGGGAGTTTAAATAATTTGACTAAAGCCACATTACTAATAATTGAAAAAAGTCAAAATAAAGTTCATGTAGGGATTCATGCATATGACTGAAAATTCTTGTTCTTTCATCTTCTACTTTTGAAAAACAATTGGAATATATGAATTACTTTATCACATTTTCTTTTAACTACTCAAGGACATTGCTCCAAGGACTCACCCTTTCAGCCTTATCAATTTGTTCTGGTCTGCTAGATTATTTTCATCAACATAAAATAATGTTGAAATTTCCCCCATCTTTAAACTCAACAAACGAGCAAAACTCTTTGGAACATGATTATCCTTCAGATATCATTGCATTTTTCTCCTGTTTTGTATCAGAATTCCTTGAAAAGCAATCACAACTCACTTTCTCAAATTTCTCTCTTCAAATACATCTTGTCTTGACTCCACCTTGCTAATAATCCCTGAAATCTAGTCCTATTGAAGTCAGTAATGCCCTGCATATGATTAAATACGTTGCTGAGTTTTTAGTTCTCGATTTGCTTGAACCATTAGACAGTTTTCTATAGTCTATCAATTCACCCTTCACACACTTCCTTCACTTGCCAATTTCCCTACCTAGTCCTTCTTCAGAGAGCTCTCAAATTCTTGGCCTGTTTTTCTTCTACATGCAATTTAAAATCAGCTTATCAAATTCCATCAAGAACCCCTTTGGGGTTTTGATTGGAATTGCACTGATTGTATAGCTCAGTTTGAGGAATATTGGCATACTTATGATAGAGTTCTCCTCTCCAGAATAGAGTCAATGTCATCATTTATTTAATATCGTTTAATGTTTTCAATAAAATATTTTAATATTTTCTATAAAGGGCTTTTATGTATTTTTAAATTGACACTATAAATGTTAATTTTTTACAAAGTTCATTCTATAACAATGTTGTGGCCTGAAGAATCACATGTTACATGTCAACTTTTGATTCAGCAACTTTCATTTATTCTAATAACAAAAATGCATTTGGATCTTTCTATATAGACAATCACATCATTAAATGCAAACAGAATTTTGCCTAAAATTTCCCATCATAGGTTTTATTTCATATTTTAACTGAATTTACTAGGACTTCAGTACAATCCTAGATATGATGAAAATAGCAAGCATTTTTTTTTCTGCTGTCTTAGTAAGAATTATTTCAATCAGTATTCTTTTTTTCTCTTTTAATTTTTTAAAAATAGATGTCCTTTTTAGGGTAAGTAGTTCCCTTCTATTCTTAGTTTGCTAAGATATATTTTTTTAATCATGCATTTATCTTAATCAAAGGAATTATACCTGCATGTTCTAAGGTAAACTCCAGTATTACTATCATTGTCTTTTAGCCTGTAAATGTGGTAAGTTACAATAAACACAAATCAAATTGATTAATTCAGCTACTTGCTTAACTGAAGTTTCTGTAACTCTGAAGTGTTCTTTTCATCATACTGTGATTTCTCAAAAAACAGCTTCATATTCAGATTAGAACTGGATTGTTGAAGTATACATATTACCTAGTTCGTTTAAAGAGAGAGGTTTATGTTATATTTAGTTATTTTTGCATCTATGTGTGTGTTTGTATGTGTACATGGTGTGTGTGTGTGTGTGTGTGTGTGTGTGTGTGATCATTTCTGCCCTCATAATGCTTCTCTTTGGCTACCAGAGACTTAAGACAATTTTTGAAAGTTTGCATTAGGTCTTGTTTTCTGCTTCTATTTCTATGCCCCAGTTTCCCCCAGCCCTCTGAGTGTTCACTGGAACAGAGAATCACCCTGTCTGCCAGGAGACTATTGTCACTATAATTTCTGTAAACAACTCCCTAGACTGTAGCATGCTGGATGACTAGACTGTCTTTAGACTTTAAATAGTGGACTTTGAAAAGTTTTGACTAAAACAATACCTGACAGAGGTTTAGCATTTGAAAATAATTAAACATGCATGTTGAAATTTGGGGGCACATATTATAATTATTCATTATGTAGAAAATACCCACCAGCTTATTACTTTTTGCTCAGAAAATCGTGATAACTGTTGATTTATAGGCAACATAGAAAAATAGCTGAGAAAAAGAAGTGTATTTTAAACATGTTTTCTTCATTGTTTAATATACTACATTATTAAATTTTTCTTTTTCTTACTACCTGCTGTATGCAACGAGGTTGCCTGCATTTATTTTTAGCAGTCTATTTCAAAGTTTAATCACAAGTCTATTTATTTCTCAATATGTTCTCCTTTTAAAAAAGTAGGAATTGCTGTTAATGTGTTTAAGAAACTCTGCATATCACAGCTTCCTCTTTGTGTTTCCAAAACACATGATCATATTGAAATCTCTGAGAAATCGGTTATAAAATTATTTTTATCCCAGCTTTCTTAAATTTTGCTTGACCATCTAAGTTTGTGTCCTTCCTATGAAAATCCAACTAATATATCAGTAGTGTTCTGCAGAATACACTTTGGGAAAATACAGCTTTACATAAGAAATATATAATTTTGCAATGATAGTATAAATTGGATTAACTTTCTTTTGGTGTATAAATGGCTATATTCACAGGCTGAATTCTCTGGTACAGAGTTATAGCCTTTTTCTAATCTATTTGTCTCATTGATCCAATCTGCTACTATAGAGTTCTGTGTAGATTTTTTGGTTCATACTCTAGCCAAGTCCCCCTCTCAATCCCAACCTAATTGGCAGGAATCCTTATATCCTCGACTTCTCCAAATTAGTAGACATGAATCCTTAATTTGACACACTCTTAGTAAATACTTTGGTTTGCTGATGCATTTACCTTAAAAGTAGTCGTCATGGTCATGTTATTCCTCCAGACTGTCTTCAATTCCTCTCTTTTTTCACTTACAAATGGATTCATCATCACTCACAGCCAAACCCATTTCAATTACAACTATTACTAAAGAACTCGCAGAGAGAGGTTGTTGTTTGTGGGAGGTGAAAGGGCAATTTTTTGGCTAAGGACATGACATGTTGTTTCTGAGATATGTATGTGTTTGTCAAAGTGGAAAACTGTAGTAGGCAGTCACATTTATAAATCTGGAAAGAGAAAATCTGCCCCCTAGATAACAATTAAAATTACAAGAGTGCATGGAAAGCCAGAAAGACCATGAAAGATGAAGACCTAGAACAGAAAATCTCTACCATTAAAATATATATAAAGAGGAACAAGAGAATATAAAATAAACTTTTAGCACCCTTTCAGATAAGTGGGGGGAAATCCACAAGGTGTATTACCATATAGTAAACTGGAGAATATTGTTTGAAGATGAAAGACATGGCCATTTATTTAACAAAATATTCAAGGACCCATACTATGTGCCAGGCATTGTATTAGTACTGGGCTACAGTCATAAACAAGGTAGATAGGATCCTGACATCGTAGAACTTGAAATATACAGTGATACTCAAGTACTCAGGGAAAATCAGAGCAGATAATAAAGTATTTGAAGTTTCCTTCAAATTTAACAACAGGTACATAAAAGACACAGTGAGATAACTTTGTGTGAAGCAGTGATAGAAGAAGCCATACTGAAATGGGTTGAACTGCAAGGCATTTATTTTAGATCATATGCATAAGGCAAATACTGAAATACACAAAAAATATTAAGCATCATTGACTGGACTATAGAATTACAAGTAATTTTTATTGCATTTTTTACTCATATGTTCTTTTTTTCTGTAAATATCTACAATGAAGATACATCCTTTTTATAATCAGAAAAAAACTATTATGTAAAACAGAAAAAGCTTTTCTAATTAATTATTATTAATTAAAATTTAATATAAATTAAGTGGAGATGTAATATTTCTTTGAATAATAATATAATAAATGTAAAGAGCTTAACAAAATGATTCAAACAAATAACAACATTAACAAAATCTGAGTAAATCTACTTTGAGGACTTTATTATTCTGATTGTCTCCATAATTATCTAAGTAAGTGTAGATAATTGTTAAAACTCAGCATGTACTATGCTGACAACACACATCCACCCAAAACTAAAGCTGCTAGTCTTTAAAATGTGGAGTGTAAGGCATTAATTTATGTAGCTTTTAAGTTGGAACATGCTAATGTATGCTTTCAAAATGTATAATAGCTTCAATTCCCACCAGTTTAGCAGCTGACATGATTATGTACATGATTCCTCCAGGAAATGGAGGAAACAGTAATAACAAGCCCAGTTAACAAGAGAAGAAAAGGACTGCCTGGCTGACTGTCTAAGTTTCCCATGTTAACACTGATTATAAACATCAGTGGTGGTAAACACAGCCATTTCATAAGATTGAGCTGTGGACATTTATGGGAAAATGAGATCAGCAGTCATGATTCCATTCTATTAAACCAACTCCTCTGAGGCTTTTTCAGGATAGTACCTTGGTTGTTATCCCTTCCTTCCTGCTTGTAAAAGGGACTATGGAATTGTGGTCTCCAGGAGCTAAATGAGAAAGGGTTACATTTTTCATTTCTTCTAATGTCATTGCATTCTTAAAAAAAAAAAAAAAATACACCTTGGAAACCAATGAGCTACTAAGTTTTTTTGTTTTTTTTTCTTTCAGGTACAATTTATAAACAAATTAAAACATTTTTGAAATATTCTCAGATGGTTTCTCATGTCATTTAACTGAAAAGTATGTGTAATTGCTATCCTGAAGCCCATTAACCGATTACAGATTGAAATACACATTACAAGATGGGAAACTTCAGGGGCAGTGTAATCATATGTTTTAAAATGGAGTATTTTGCATTCTTGAGTAAACCTCTAGGTCCCCTGACTAAAATTATTCTCCCCCAGCACACTTCCATTAAATCGCTATGGTCTGAGATACCACCATGCTTAAAATTTCCAGGATTATTTTTCTTTTTCAGCATTTTACAATGTAGGGGTCCAGGAGCAGATGTGAGATACAATAAACTGTACAGAAAAGAGGTAGAATAATGGGAGCTATGGATTAGAAATCAAAATGTTGAGCTTTAAGAAACCATGTGTTCTAGGTCCCATGATAGAGTCCAGTTCTCTTTAGAGACAAAGTGGTCAGAGGACCTCAGAGAACTGCTGGCGGCACAGGTACCCTGTAAGTTAGAGTCCTGACAGAGAAGAAGGGTAAATGCACATTGCAATCTCTGTCCTTCATATTTTTAGAGCTGCTTTCTTAATGTTCCTTAATAGCAGAAACAGAAGAAATAAAGCATCTGTTTATGGCACCAGTTATCACAAATTTAGGAAGGTTCATAATTTTAAGGGAAGTATCTATGACAGTGCTTTATGCCTTTACTTTTCAAATATTTATCAAGTCTGCCTTCTGTCTAGCACTAACTGAAAGACTGACCTAGTCTGAGTGAGAGAAGGGCTACATTTTAAAGTGTCTGAATACTATCAATTGTTTTTTAAAACAAGGTGTTACATAGAATGCCTTCAAAAAGAGATGGAAGTGAGAAGAAGGAAGAAGAAAGGAAGGAAGCACAGGGAATTGAAGGGAAAGCCCCATCAGTAAACACAGTACACATCTCCCTCTTCTGCTTCATGTTCTATAGAAAACATGGTAGGAACCACAGAGCTGAGACGTGTGACCTTGTTGAGTTAGAGCTGAGTTAGGTGACCTTTCAACTTACTCTCTGTGTGACCTTGGTGAAGGCACTTCCCTGCTCTGCCTCAGTTGCTCAGTTGTATACTGCAGATCAGACTTTCATTCCTCCCTTACTTTCAGTGTTTTGTTTTGTTTTGCGAACTATAAACATTAAGAGCTCAAATGCATATGAAAATACTTAAGATTAAGTTCGATACTCTAAGCTTGTAAACACATCTTTGAATTATATTACTATCTCTTCTCTGCCACACATTGAAATGGTTTTGATCTATTTCTAATAATTAAACAAAAGTCAGACTTTTTAAAAAATTGGTTACAATCACTTACCAGCATATAGGAGTTCACAGGTTGACAATCTTTGGGGACCAAACAACTTCCTCCTCTGGACGATACAATGGAATCAGCTCCTCCCAGAGAGCAGATGGCAAAAATCCCAAAGAGAAATAGAAATACCTACAATTTTCTTGATTGCAACTTCTCCTTCACGCTAGGGAAAATTATTTCTTATGTCACCTATAGCAAAGCTGCCCCATTGCCAACCTGAAAGCAATTTGCAGGATAGGTAGTTTTGATGCCACTATTTCATCTCACGTTGTAAAGATTAGATTTTTAAAATACTAAAGTGTGCAATATTTTGCCTCTGATAGAGCACTGTAGTCCCAGTATATATACTTTTTTCTTTTTCTGTCCCCTAGCCCTGTCAATGAAGGTACTTAGACACAATTCTGCCTGCCCCTGCTTAGATCAAGAACAAAACCAATGTTCAGGCATTGAAATACCATACTCAGTTTCATTAAAGAAACAAGATAGTCACCCCAAAATATTTTTCTAGACGTTGCTATGCAAGTCATATGCTTTGAGGTTAATCTATTTCTTACATGAATGTAGCAAAGAATTACAGAGCAGTTTTTCACAAGTATAGGGATTGTTCCACCAACATGGGAGTCACCTAGAAGCCTGTTTAAAATGCAGATTTGTGCATGTCATCTAAGAACCCTAGAATCAAAATCTCCTTGGTTAGGCCTGGACACTTTTCATAAGCACTGTCTATCTTAAAGTTTCTCGCCCAGCCAAATCTGGTAATTGTGTCATAGTGTGAGGTCTGTGGTGTAAGTGCAGAGAAAGGGAAGGCAAAGGGTAGGAAAGTCAGTGAGGTGGAAATGGCATAGAACAGTGTCAGTACAGACTTCTAGGCCCCCTCCTTGTGCCTGAAGCTTTTGACTTTCATCAGATTCTGCTTGTGTCCTTTTAGGCCAAGAAAACCTCTCTCAGTGAGAAGTGCCTGCTGTTGTAGGTACTCTCCAATTCTGTGAAATAATTTTATATCATTGTGACATTTGATTACTATAATCTCTGCAAAGAGAGTTGAATGGCTTAGCCACATTCTCCAGAGAACCAGAGTATATCTTTTAGAACGTGACTTCAATTTGAAATGATGCACCAGATGGCCAATTTTAGAGAAGTCAATGAACTTGTCCCTAAGTGGCCAAAGGGACCCCACATTCTAAAATCTAGTTGTTCTTGATATTGAAGAATCGTGACCTAGTTATAACCACAATCCATATTTTTCATTGTGTGAGTTCAAACAAATACTATAGTGCATTCATTCATTAAATATAAAATATTAATAGAGTTTTACATATTTATACACAAATAAGAGCACATCCTGTTCTCTCCAATGAGAAATCATGTCACATTATCACTCAAATCACCCAGATGATATCTGAGATCCTAATTCTACTTAAGGGGTGACTGTGTAGCAATGTGTTCCTGCTTGTTTAACTGCATTCTTAGTTCAAATGGGATTATGTTTTGGTTAACACAGCATACAATGGTATGTAAACCAATTGAACAATCACATATGCAATGAGTATAATGAAAATCTTATTCAAATGACATGTTTGCATGATCTATATGTTTTGGGGCTAGAAATTGTTGCCATCTAAGAGAACAGATTTTTAAAAATTTATTTTCTATGTAGTATCATTTACATATATGGTGTGCAATATGAATTGAAGGTGCTCCCATTAGGATTCACATGCATATATTAACAAGGAGTACTATGTATGACTAAGGGAACAAATTATATAGATAAGCGTCGAATATATATTTATGGTATAATCATTGACCATACTTAATACTTCATACCACATCTATATTTTGGAAATGTTGATCAATTTATCTGATAAGATAAACATTTAAAAAGGAGATAGCCAGTGCCAGTGCCATAGGGAATTGATAATTAATTAGACTTTCTCGATTTTTGGTCACCACGAATAACAAGGATTCAAAGCTCTTATCAGTGTGACCATATTGACCAAATGACTACACATCAATCTAAGTTGGTTGTTTTGTTTTCATAACAGTAAATTGAATTAGTCATATAATCTGCTTATCATAAAACCTGCAATAATGTAGTAATTCAGCAAATGTTTGCTATTGTGATTATTATATTGTTTTAACTCTGTAGGCCTTGACATACCTAGAAGGGCTTTCTCTTTAGTTCTTTTGGAGCTAATGCAGCTTATATAAATGCAAAAGGCTAGGAAGAAAAAAAATGATAATCACATTCACTTGGAGCTTTTTCTCATTTTATGTAGACCATCAATCATTTAAAAAAATATGACTGTAAAGATAATAAGCATCTGTTTACATAGATCATAGATATTTAATTCACACGTTTTCCTAATCAGCCACATAGAGAGTGCTTACAATGATCAAGCTTGATTGAGCTTCTCCTAAATGACTAACTTTCAGACACATGAAGTTATTTATTATGCACTTGATGAGGGGTGAATTTATAGTTATGATGAAACATTTTATACAGGTGATGCTAAACATACGGATATAGGAATATTCCTCCTTCCTAAGAATAAACTCATGTAGACATTGAAAACATAAAGGAAAGTGAAAGTTTCTCATAAACCAGACACAGATGATTTTTTCCCTGAACTCTGTCAAATGTTCAGGACTAGTAGAATACAATCATTTTACAGGACCTTCAGTGTATTGCTTAAAATGGCAAGGTGATTTCAGAAAATGAAAAATGTTCAATACCTGTGTGGACTTTATCCCTCTAGGTTCTTAGAATTCTATTGCTTCATATTTGTAATCTCACTGTGTTGTCTTTGTAAAATGTATTTATAGTGCTAGCATGTTGCCCCTTATAAAGTGCACATTCTAAATCTTGTGGTGAGTAAATCTGAAAGGAATTGATGGTTTCGCTTGATCAAGCTCTTCCTCTCTTCCCTTCATAGCAGATGTAGTTCTGAGTTCTATCTTTAAGGCTATAAAATTTGGAAAATTGTGTTTTATTAGTTATTTAAATTTAACATTTGCATAAGATAGTTATATAAAAATGGGTTATTTAATTTACATTAAATTACTATCTGTTATAAATATAAGGTGTTTTTTTCCTTTTTGTTTTCGTTTTACTATGTTTTCGATATGGAGCCCTTTTTAATACTGTCGTGATACAGTTCAATACCTATTTTGAAAGGTTTCACAATTACACAGCATTGTTTTAAGACTCTTCTATGGGGCAGACTGTAAATAATGTTTTCTTCATATTTTTGATTGTTATGTTTTTGCTGATTACTCTGCTTCAATTAAGGATTTCATCTGTAACATCTAGTGTACCATCAAGGTTTTGTTTGTTTGCTTGTTTTTCCACTTATTTTTGTATAGAGTACGAAAACTTGCCGAGATTTACTTGGAAGTATTAACTTCAGCTGAGTTCTCTGGGAGACATTTTCTTAAAACTTAAAATACAAATGATAATAAGTTACTGCTACAATGTTCAAACATTATACTTTATGTAAGATGTGGATTTGAATAAAACAAACAATTAATTGAAAATAAAAACAGATGAAGTCTTAAGCAATGGGGTGTTAAAGATAACTTTAACTTGAAGATGACATACTGCCAAAATGTGACCAATCTCCTGTTTATGTACACTGTTTTAGAAGTATGCATACTAAATAATCAAACGCATTGTTAGATTAGGACAATTATCAGTAGCTTTATCCTGTTTTATTAATCTAAGTATCTTCTGTATATTTTGTATTAATAATATAAGGATGCTGATATGGAATTATTTAATTAGACTTTTTAATAAATCTTGAAAACAACTTTATTAAGAAATGTATTATGGAGCCATATTCTTATCCATGTGTCTAGAACTATTCCAGGTGTATTACTAGAATTAATTAGCTAAGTACCATCAGAATTCAGCTCATCATACTGACTCTTGTACCTCATTTGTGAGAAATGACTTTGGATTATATAAACTCCAAGGTGTATTTCAAATTTAAAATTTTAACTTTTTTATGTTTAATGAGATTGGATTTATGGATGTTAGCACCAAGTTAAATTTAGCACATTAACTATTTGCTCTGTAGTTTTTGAAAATAAGTACAGCTAGAAGGATATGTTTTAAAAATAAATTTATTTCAAAATAATATTCTTAGTACATCATGCTTTCCAGGGTTGTAGATCCAATAAATGTATGATTTTCAACTGTTATCATGAATTTTCTATACCCAAGAGTTTCTGTTAGCATATTAATTTAATAATAATATATCAATTCTTGTCTAATGTTCATAAAAGACCCCATTCAGGTTGGCATTATTTTTTCTCTAGATTTTTCACAGTGAAGGCTGTTATACCTTATTGTGTGTTTGTGTGTGTGTGTGTGTATGTGTGTGTATGTGTGTGTGTATATGCAAAATGCATTAACAACTTTTATTTTAAAAAGCTTATGAGTATAAAATAAATTGTCCACCTAATTTTTATTATGAAAAACTTCAATAAAAATTCTATTCATTTATCTTAAATAAATTAAAAAACAAATGGATGCAAGATACGCATGCTCATTAAATTACTTGCAAATGGTATTTCTGTAAGAATTATCTATCTTTGAATTATTAAAACTCTAATATTTGTTTTCTTGGATATACCCAATAAATAGTTAATATTTGGTCCATTCTCACATGTCTAATAACTACACATAGATTACAGCGTTAGCATGTCTCAGGTACACTCAAACAAACAACAAAAAAAGAAAGCTTCATTTCCTACTTATCCTTTGAGGCTATTCCTAAGCATAAAACATATAAATAATACTGATAGATAAAATATAAAAATGGAACTCAAAGAGGCCTAACTTTGTGGAGAAGCAGGAAGCAATGGAGGCAAAAGCCAAGCAGATAAAGAGAAACAGGTAAGGCTACCTGGAGAATAAGCCCTTTTGTGTTTATGCAAATTTGTGCAAGGTGCTCGACCAAACTGTTTTCATCCAGGGACTGGGATGGTGTTGATTTGAGATGGAAGTTAAACAAAAAAAACAAAAAACAACAACAACAACAAAAAAGCTTGGTCAATGCTCTAACTTAAAGTGTTGTGGTGAGAGATCTGCCTACTTAGTAAAACCCTATAAACAGGCCAGCTAACAGCTAGCTTGATGACAGACTGCAGTACTCTCAGCTTACTAACATGGCAGAAGTCCAAAACTGCCAATATGACTGGGGAGACAGAGTGAAACACAAACACACACACCCCCAGGCACTCATGCACACACACAGTCACCAATACCACCAATAAATAAGTAAATGTATGATTGAAGATTATGTTCCAGAAGAAATGCAATTAAAAAAAAAAAGTCTGGACTTTTAAAAATAAATATATTTATGATCATTGAATAAGTAAAATAATATATAATGTCTAAAAATAACAAGACATTATGAAATGTAATCAGAATATATTAAACAGAAATCACTTGGATATTTTAAAAAGACAAAACAATTTGAAATCTAGACAAAAAAATACCTACAGACATTTAAATAAAAGTTAAATGGAGAGATTACACATTAGATTATACACAAAAAGAATAAATGATGAATTGTGAAATACTACTAAGAAATTTATCAATAAAATGTTGGAGAAAAAACAAAGAAAAAATAAATTTAACAAGGAGGGTATTAGAAGCTACCACAGGAAAAGAATACGCTGCCTACAAAGGAATGACACTTAGGTTAACAGAAGATTTCTCATCGAAGCAGTACAAGCACAAGACATTTGAAAGTGTTGGAGAGGAAGTACTACTGATCCAGAATTACTTACTTGTCCGAAATGTGACTTAATATTAAGAGCAAGACAATATTTTAAGACAGAAAGAACAAGCAAATTTGCTTTTTATTGACCTACATTGAAAAACTATAGAAAAGTTTACTCCAGCATAAAAGTAAACCATTAGAAATATAGTGTGCAAAAAAATGGCAAATACAGAGTTAATGAACTTTTAACTTTAAATATAATAATAACTGATTGTTTCTACTTTAAAGGCAACACTATTCTCATTAATTTATTGTAAGATCTTATGTTTTTAAAACATGTTTAAAGCTTAAGATTTTTTTGGTTTAGAATAAAGATATATCGAATATTGTAGACACTAGAAGCCCATCTTCAGCTCTAAAGTTAGAAAAAAGAGAATGTATTCAAAATGTATTAATCCAATAGGAAGTGTGAAAGGAAACAAATAAAAGATATACAATAGTTAAACAACAATACACACACACACCTAATTGTAGAAACATGTTAAATATACATCAGTGATCTTAATGTAAAAGGTTGTATTCACCTATCAAAGACAGATTTTCATAATGGTTAAACAAAAACAAAAATGAAACAAACAAAAAGCTTCATATGCTGCTTAGTAGCACCTAAAGTAAATTACATTAAAGGATTAAAAATAAATGCAGATCAAATATGATTCAAGCAAGCTCTGATGAAGAACTTCACATGCTCCTTCAAAGTGGATATGGAAGGGAAAAGCATCAAGGGTTTACTTACTGATTATCAAGGATTAATATCAAACTCTAGTAATTACAGTCTGTGGTATCTTCATAGGAATAGATAGGTTGGTACAGTGAAATAAAGAATTTAAAAACAGAACCACAGATACAAAGAAACTCAATATTTTACTAAGATAGAACTGTAAGTTAGATAAAATGTACATAGAATAAAAGTAAAAAATAAAATAAAAATACAAGTAAAATAATGTAAGATCTTTTTAAATCAATTGAAACATGAAAATGAACAATTTTAGATAAAAATATCAGAATGTTTTTATGAAGAGGAGGTGTTTTTCTTAAACATTACAACTGTATCACAAACCATTAAATAAGTCAAAGGATTATATGCATCATAATTAAAACTTGTATCCATTGTCATTAAAATTAAAAGTAAAAATATAAATTGTAATTTAAATTTACTTAAAATAAACAAGAATTTCAGAAGCCAAAGTTGAAGGGAAGCTGTGTCCCCTGAGCTAGTTTCCATTCATGCTTTATATTCAATTCTGTCCCCTAATGGTTGGCCTCAGCTATTTTTGTGATTACTGTAGGGTAATCCTGGGCTGACTTAAGCTTATAGCTTACTTTTTCAAGGGAAGTAATGAAATAAAAGAAGCATGTAAGTGTGCTTGAGGGAAGTTTTGATAGATTTTCTAGCTAGTCCTCAGTATTTTCTTGGTTACTCTCCGGATGTTCAAGGATGCATTTTGTAATAGATTCCCTTATTAAAGAAATTTGAAAGGCATTTCTCTCAGCCTCCAGCTGCAAGGAATCATTACGGCCATTTCTGGTTCTAATTCCATGAGAACAGAGAAAGGGAGATAAATTTTACTAGCAATCTTGAGCCCAACCAGTTCTACTGGGAATTTATGTTCATTGTGTAGAAAAGAAGATGAATAGGGGAATCAAAGTTGCTAGAAAGAAAGGAAGAAAGAAAAAAGAAAATATAGTCAGAGTTACTGTGAATTTTGCAGAATGACAAGGTCCTGAAGCAGGCCATCCATGTGTTGGAAAATGCTACAAAAAGTTTGTTACCTGCCCTCTGTCTGGAGAACACATCTTTACGCAGTTGCAAGTTAGCTCTGATTCTCTGTAGTTAAATTTCATGTAGTATTTGCCCCTAAATTTAATTAGGAGTTCTCCCAAAGATCTCATATGCGAGATTCTCAGAGGTCAAACTGGCACCAGTACCTTGCCTTTACTTTCTTCTAGAAACATTTGTTTCAAAAGATTTATGATCTAGAAAATTGTTATGGATATATGGCCTGGATTCACATGTCTAGTTTACCTAAATTAGTGCATTTTGTGTTGATAGATTGTTATTAAGAATGTGAAAGTACATGGTAGACTTGTGCCTGGAGCATGGTAAACATCCAATAAATAGTTTTCAGCGTTATGTTATAAAACATTATGCTACTGCCTTTTGTTTTTCATCTCTTTTCAGCTTTCTTTCTTTCCAAATCTGATAAAATTTGTTTAAAAAACTAAACAAAACAAACAAAAAAATACCTTTTACTTGCAGTTTATTTTTCAAGTTTGAAACACTAGTATAAATGCAAGTTTTCTCATGTCACTTGCTTAAAACGAACAATTTTTGCTGTGTTTTTCTCATGACTTGTGTTTTGATCACTAGACGTGATTGGCCGCAGAGCTAGATGGAACAATTCCTTTTAATTCCTATTAGGAATATTTTGGAAAGTTTCAACTACTCTTGTCTGATTGGGTTCCAATCAGTAGGAATGTGCTGATCTTTAGTTGACTTAGCTGAAGTTGATCTATAGGCCTGGTTTACTCATCACTTTCCATATTATGCATGAAAACATGGAGGGTTTGATTCTGAGAAACTTTGTGAAAAAAATCGTAGTGGAACTAGGTAACATTAACATATTTTCTCTCTTCACTTCACACCAGTGTGTCCCAGATCTCTCCTTTTAGAAAGGCATGAGAAGATTCTGGAAGATACCCTGAGACCCAATGACTTCTAATACTAACTGTAGACTCCATCCATGTAGTTTTCCCACACTTTTCTAAATATGAAATAGAATGCCTCTGAGACTTGTTGACCTGAATGAATGGGCAATTTTCCCCATGGCACTTCAATTTTAAATACAGAGGAAATTAAGTTGTTCCCTGTGTAACACTTCATTGTTAAACCATGACAGAACTTTTTTTCTTGTACAATAAATATAGTCTTAGATTAAAAGAACATAGGCTGCTAGAAACATTGATATGAGACAGGCTAAATTTAAAATCTGTCTGACATTGACAAAATTGCAATTCTTTTTTTAATAGCAAATAAAACCTGTAACATAGTACCTTTGAGACTTTAGGCGGAGTCAATTCTAACAGCTGCATTCTTCTTTAATTTACATTTTAAGGGCTCATCATGATAGATGACAATGAATTCAGAAGAGAGAACCTATAATGATTTTCTTTTTTCTTGAACTAGGACAGTATCTTCTAGGTCATACGATGCATAATTATTTTTAAACTTTAAAAAAAAATTTCATATTATATCAGGCAAACTTATTGCAGGTTAGATACAAAGTAGGGTGATATGTTTTTCACACCAATCGTATATGAAGTTGCTAATTTTTAACCAACATTTTGCAACACCCATAGTGTTCAGGAGAATGTTTTTTTTAAACCTAAGATCAATGTGATTTGTTAGTTTTAATTTGCATAATTATTTTTAGTAGGTTCCTATTTTGAAAACAATTCCGTGTTCTTATAACTTTCAGTTTATATTAGCATGGTATACAGATGTTCTATAATTTTTTCTTGAATAAATGATTGAAAATAAAAATATAAAGAATAAATGAACTTTATCATTCTGATTAGATGTTTCTTTTATAAATTTAACATACTAATCCTGTGGTATATCAGCTTTAAGGAATCAGGTGTGTGAAAAATGCAAAGAGATACTACAAAAGGACAGATAGAAAAGCAAAATTAAATTTTGAGAATATTGTGTGATTGAAGCTAAAGGGAGAAAAGTTTAAGTAAATGGGTCATTTCTGTGAGAGCAATTTCAATGGATTAGTCTGTAGAAGCTGGCTTATGGTGGGTTGAGAATTGTAATGCAACTGTTAAGAAAATCAGTTTATAAACACAGCCACAAGTAAAATATGAGGTCAGACAATTACTTTTGCGAACTTTCCACCGTGCACTTACAGGGTGGAAAGTTCATGAACGCAATTGTCCGACCTCGTATGTATCGTTTGACTTTCAAACTATTATTTTGCATGCTATTGTGCAACATTAAAATACTTTTGGTAGAATAGTAATAATATTTTCAATTTATCGACAAAAAGAAAAAGTACCCTTTTTGATGTCAGATTTCAGTGAAAATAAGCTCATCTCAGAAATTCAACCTGTGACATCAATTGCATCCAAAAACGTAGGAAGAATATTGAAGTTTTTTTCTTTTTTTTGACCTGATCTCACATAAGCCAGGAGGACATATAGTAGAGAAAAGCTTAATGCAGTGTACTGAGATGTATCATATTATCTTGGTCATATTAGAACATGAGTTCAACCAGTCATTTTGCATCGTGCTATAGACCACAGCTTTAATCAAGTTGGGAGATTGATAGTCTATTATGTGTATGTAACAACACAGATAACACAGAATATTAATATCAAATTTATTTCAAAATAACTCAGATCATTCATTGTGAAGAGGAAACTCACAGCAGATGATTTCATAAACTGTATACAAATAATTGAATAAAGTTTATTTTTTAATGTTTCTTGAAAGTCATCTTAAAAATGGACATATGGATTTAATTTAATATCAGACTAACCATACTATACATTTTGACTATTGAATCATGAATACATTATAAAGTAAAATGTGGGGACCTCTTCTGAAAGATTTAATGACTCATTGCATGCTGTGTTATTTTTTTCTACCTATGTTTGAGGCACTGGTGTATACAATTTGAAGTTCAGTCTATTGTATGGTTTTACAATTTAAGGAAATTCTTTGGTTAAGTCAGTTAGACTCAAAGGTTCATTCTGTTTCATTGTTGTCAAAAGTGCTTTAAAAATTGTACATATGTATACATATATATATATTTGTGTGTGTATATATATATATATATATATATATACACACACACAAAATACACACAAACACACACTCACACACGATACCCCAAAAAATGCATACATATTTTAAGAAAAGAAAAAAACTATTAAAATTGTAATAATATATACCAAGATAACAAGATGAATGCAAGTTACATTTGACTTCTGCAATTACAAGAGGTGCTCAAAGTGGTTACCATCAGCATCTAGACACTTCTAATTACAGTGAACTACTGCTTGAGCAATGTTGATCAAAGTGTTAACATCTCTTAAAATGTGTATACATTTTTTTGGCACCCCTGGTATATTCTATATAACTATAAATATAGCTATAAACGTGTATATGGTTATATAACTATATCTCACAAGTTACATACATATAAATTACATATATATATATATATATAGCTTGCATATATTTATATAAATATATATAAAACTTCTATATAACTGCGGTCATAGAAGCACAACTGTAGCCATTTATATATAACTTTAACATAACCATGTATAACTAACTTCCCAGTGAAGATCATTGTGATGGAAAAAAAAATGTATAAAGAAAAAATTTTCCAAAAATTCTACCTAAACAATATAATTCTGTAAAGATGGTGACACTGATGTCCTTTCAATGGATGTTTGGAAACTCCAGTGAGTAGTAAATGCAAAGTTGTTGGAACTCGCAGAGGTATAGCTTCTAAACAATGTGTTAGACACTAAAGCATTTCTACACGTGTGTCCTTTGTATCCACTGTGAATGGGTTCTAGTCAGGTCTGTTGCTGTGTTTAAAAAAACAGTATTCTCAGAATTAGGTAGTTGTATTCTAGGCCCACTTCTGCTTTTGTCATAGACACACCTTTTATTGTCACTGGATCTGTTTCCTCACCTATGAGTAGAAGGGGTTACACTAGGTCTCTACTAGCTGTTTCAGTTCTGTTCATTGTGTTCTATACTGTACTTAAACATTTTATTTAGAAAACATTTTAGTGTACTAGAGTAGTTAATATGACTGCAGCAAAAATAGTTGTGTAAAGCAAAGATGGTTTTGGAAAATAAATATTTACCATTTAAAATGCTTTTCATAATGTGGGATTTTCATTTGTTTAAAACAGAGTATGCACATCTTTTAAAAAATAAATAAAATTCAGTATGAATACCTTCTCCCAATGCAAGCTCAAATTATACATTTTATACTGCAGTCCCACTAAAATGGCAATGAATGTATTTTATCTCTATTGAGCTTATTTCAGCTTCAGATTAAGCTGGCTATTGAGTGGTATAATTGATTAGAATCTGGACACCTTTGTTCATCCAAATTAATGACTTAGATGTCATTAAAATTAAAGTTTTCTTTTTCCTTTGAAAGAATGAAAATAAGTTAAGGATCGTAATTCTCATTATTTAATACTTTTAATTATATTATTATCCTAGATGTTGAGAAAAAAGTGTACTGCACATGTTGCAATCTTTCAACATAGAGCGTTGTATTGAAAAGTTCTGGACACTTTCACATTATGAACCAGAAAGTACTATAATTAAGAACTGAAGGAACCTCCATGTTTGCTAATGGTTCCATATAGACTTGAAAGACTCTTACCCATGCAGTCTGGACATAGAAGTCACATTGTTATTGCTCTCTCATTATCACTGCATTTGTTTATCCTGTATCTTCACTTACTTTGATCTAAAGCAAATATATATAGGTAAAAGAGTCTCTCTTGCAATAGTACTCAGTATGAAAAAAATGGTAGAGCTTTTTTTTTTTTCCCCTATGGCTACTGCTTGTACAGGCTATCTCTTTATTTTTGTATCATTATGTGTGTCTTAAAAGTAGAATTATATGACAGAATGATGGGCTTTTTTAGGAGGCAGTCTTCAGCTTAGATACCAGTTGTGACAATAAGAAGCTTGCTAAACTTGGACACTTTATCTTGATATGTTTCTCTTTCTTCATGTAGTAGTTCAGTGTAAGCAATAATACCCATCAGTAAATATTTTTGGATAATTAAATCCCACGAGCTACCATCCCAGTATGTCTAGTAGGTGTTATGTGACCTTTTTTTCCTTTGCCATTGTCCCTTATGGCTAAAGAACATGAAGGCAGTGACTTTTAGTTTTTGTTTTGTTTTGATTTGTTTTGTTTTGTTCTTAAATTAGAATGAGAGTTTGAAGATAGTGCATTGATTGGGAAAATCCATTGCTCGGAATAGGAGACTCTCCTGCTGCTGGACGAAGAGATTCCTCATCTTTTAATGGGGAGAATCCACTGCCCTTAATAAAAGTAGATTCTTTAGGGGACTCATTTTTCTAAGAGAAATATTACATTAGAACTCATCCACAGAGTTCAAAGTACTGAGTGTGAAGTTAGAGTGAGTCAGAAGATGAAAACAGTTGCTACACCTGACTTGCCTCATGGATTTAAGAAAAGTCTCTGGTACTTCCAATTTCAGGTGAACTAAGGGATGTAAAGTTTGTCTGTCCTTAACACGGGAGGCTTTTCCAAAGAACTTCCCATTGTAAGCCCAATTTTGATCCAGGTGTAAAAGAAAAGCTTTTGTGATAATGGCAACTTACTGTCTGGCTTGATTTCATTCAGTTTTAATGATTTTTTTTTCAATCTCGTGTATAATATTAAGAATCCATTCATGTATACCTACTATTTCAAATGCATTACTTATCATTATTATTGAATTTATTCATTTATTTATCCAAAAAAATATTTATTGAACTCATGCTGTGTACCAAGCACTGCTCTATTTCACACAAGTGATTAACAGATTCCTATCTTTATGGAATTGGCATTTTGGTTAGATGCAGGGAATAAGTAAACAAACCAGTGAAAAACATAGCAGGTCAGATGATGATAAGAGCTGTGGATTCCAGTCATTCCATTCCAATGAGAATTTCTACCTATCATTTTTCAAAAATTACCATTTGACTATTTTTATTTTCTCTACCTCCTAGAAGTCTTTAATCTTCCATTTCACCAGAGGATTTACTGTTTTCCTCTCCAATGTCTTCCCATTTCATAAATAGATTACAGGACATATAAATGTTCAGAACCCCAAACAGGTATCTTTGGTCCATACCTCTTCGTTGAACATGTTTCCTATATCCCGACACCTATTTAGTATCTCCAGTTAGACTACCAAGGGACATCTTAAAAAACAAGTTGCACTTTTTGCCCTGAAACCTGTTCTTCCCTATATCCTCTGCAGATCAGTAAGTCTACGTAGAAAGAGGAAGTTGGTACATGTGCCATACCATACAGGGTCACGAATCCTTTTTTGAGATGAGAGCCAAGTACGACAATTGTTTTTGCTTAGATTATACAGCATGACACAGGTGATATAGTTAGTTTCTCTGTCTCATAGAATTATAGGATACCAAAAAGAAAAAAACAGGCACTAGTGATCATTTAGACCACCTCCCTATTACAGAATGGAACAAAAAAAAAGGTCTGTGGAAGTTAAGAAACCCTCCAGATGGCAACAGAACCAGTTTTGTGTACTTCCTTCTGTATCTATATAAGGATGGTGGCGTTTCTTCAATCAATAACCGCAGTGCAAGGTAAAGAGTCCCATAAAAGGGATATGGAAAAATTACAGCACTGAGCAGCAAAGTCTGTGTGAGATTGACAGGGAAGCTTTTACAAGTACAAAGGGAGTAACGAGCTATTTCCTGAAAAGCCTGTAGCAGTGTTCCAGGACAGCGAGCTAGTGAGGGCACTCCAGTTGAAATCCTTAGGGTACTTGACTTCTCTGCAGCACTTGATAATGTTGATAATGTTGCGGATTTGCTTCACCTTGACATTCTTTCATTCACAGACACAATACCACAGCTCCCTTCCCCATCTCAAATGCTGCATTTGGTTGCTAAGGCAATACTTGAACACTCTTAGTTTGTTTTCCCAAGCAATTACAAGTGAGGTTCCAGAGAACGTGTAAACAAGTCAAAATCCCTCAAATTTGAATTTAGTAAAGAACATAATTACTCTAAATCCTACCACCATCAACTGCATACCATTTGGTGAAAATAAATAGTTTAATTCAGAGAAAAATATTATTTTTTGAAGAAGAGGAACCTTTGCCCACGCTCTTTATGGTTTTTAAGCCTCACTTTGTTAAATCAAATGTAAGACAGATACACTTTAGATACACACCCATTTTGTTTTCTCAAAGTTAATAATGAGGTAGTGTTTTGATGCTTCCATAGAAACGTTGAGGTTACAAGGAAAAGCCATAGGATCATTACTGCACCATCTGTTGTAGCTGGTTTGTTTTAGTCACATGCTTTTCAGTGTTCTTACTGAGCTGTCAACAAACTGCCAATTAATTATGAAAACCTAACTGGTTGTCAGAGGTTATTGTACTGAGAAAGTGAACTCACCAGCCAGTGTACCATGGGATTGATTACTGCTGATTT
The DNA here is from genome assembly GCF_036562045.2 of Rhinolophus sinicus. Classification (NCBI taxonomy): domain Eukaryota; kingdom Metazoa; phylum Chordata; class Mammalia; order Chiroptera; family Rhinolophidae; genus Rhinolophus; species Rhinolophus sinicus. Next base: position 75,958,411 of record NC_133757.1, on the reverse strand, counting down.
ACAAACAATTTCCATCTACCTTCTGTAAATGAGTGAACTTTTAAAGACATCATAAATGACATCTCTGCATCCTGTAGCTGAAGAAAACCAAGCAGTTGATAATTAGTTCTGAGCATCCATCAAGAAGAGTCATCTCTTTGTTTAGGTTCCCATTTGATAACTACATAACTGGATTTAATTATTTTTCTTAGTAATGTTTTAGTGGAGACACTGTTACAAGGTAACCATTCATATAAGATAAACACAGAAACTAGTCTTTGCCCTTTGTCTTGTCTAACATTACACCACTGAGCTCGAAAACCTATCTGTAATAGAAATCAGAGTTCTCCTAAAAAACGAAATGAGTTATCTGACTTTTAATACTAGTTCTCTTTCATTTTATCTGTGATACCCAGTAAATCACTCCAGTTGTATGATAGCATTTGCTGAGAAAAAGCAGTTGTATTATATTTTTAGTTTTGTACGATTTATTAAGAAATTTTAGACTTGAAAAATCATAAGACTATTACTGAAGACATTAATCATGAGTAATAATATAAGAAGTTGATTAAGGGTATGCAAATAGGTCACATATACATCACTGAAGATTTACATGCTAACTTATTTTTATCAACTTTTAGTGAAATTTTTTGAAGCAGATACCCCTAGCCTATTGCATTTTGGCAGAGAAGGCATTTCAGTAGATAGTTGATCTAATTGTCAATATGTGGAAGTTTATTCACCTAAGATTTATGATGTTTTTCATAATTTATTAAAAATAATAATCGTTAATTTGTTCTATGTTTTATAATAGATTAAATAAATGTTTGTAGCCATGTATGTATATATTTGGCTGCAAATATATATGCATGTGTGTGTGTGTAGTGTGCGCGCGCGCACGCACACAGAGAAAGAGAGAAAGGGGAAGAGGGAGAAAAGAAGGGAAAAAGAAGGGAGAGAGAATGAGAAATCCTTACATGAGCACTTTGAGGAAATTTATGACCTCACCTTTACCCAGAGTCATGATGGAACAAGGTTGTCATGCCCCTTCCCTTCTTCTCCTGGTTGACAATGAAAGGAGCATATTATTCAGAGCCCTGAGAAAATATCCCTTCACCTGAGTCAGTCCAGTTTACTTTATTCTTGGGCTCTATCTTGGATTTAAAATATTCCATCAGTTGTTTTATAAACACATATTTACCTCCGAGGGAAGGATTAGACTATACATCAAAATGACAGCAAAGGGATGGATTACAAATGAAAATGTTTAGTTTTCTCAGGTTAGTTTTCAGATGTTTTATAGCAGTAGTGGCAATAGGGATTCCATTCAACATTGTCAGAATGCAAGAAAACACAATTTTTCTTTTACCTTTGAACGTAGGATGACATTCATTTATGCATTCATTTATTGAGTGTCTCGTAGGTGCCAGTGATGTACTAGTCTCACATGATATAATGTTGGGAAAAACAAACAAACAAACAAACAAAAAGTATCCCAGTCCCTGCATTTATGAAGTTTGAAAGAGAAAATGGATATATAAAAGCCAACATTACTCAAGCAATAATGTTAATGTTCTATAATTTTATACAAATGCTCTGAAATGAAGAAAAACTGATCTATGAGTATGAACAACCAAGAACTATAACTCAGGCTTGGTATTATGAGGACAGATTCTTGATGGATACGTTTGATATGTGAAGGCCTTTGGGTGATAAATGGGAAAGAAAGGGGTGCATAGCATACAAAAACTGAGAGTAGGAATGAACAAAATAAGTTCAAAAAACTGAATGAAGATTAATGTGGCTGGAAAACAGTTATTTAGAGGAAGAGAGAGACATGCAGAGCCTAGATTTGTGGGAACTTGTAGGCTATGTCAAGTTTTTGTTTGTTTGTTTGTTTTTGTTTGTTTTTTAATCTTCAAGGCAAATGAGTACATCTTAAAGTTACTAACAAGGACAATAATGTCATGATGTTTGGCTTTGACATGATCACTCAGGCTGTTGTATGGAGAATCGATTGAAGGTACATGTGCATAAATGTATAAGTCCAATAAGGGTGTGATTGGGACAGTTTAGGGGAAAAAAATGATGCTGATAGCTTGAGCTAGGGTTGTGACAGTAGACTTGGAGAGGAAGTGATATTTAGGAGATATATTTTGAAGGTAGAAATAACAACTTATTGATGGGTTTAGTATGAAAATTAAGAGAAACAGATTTCAAGGATGTCTCCATTTCTACTTGAGTAAATGGATGAATGAAAAACTGGGAAAGCAAGACTTTAGGTGGTGATATGTATACCATGAGGAGATGCTTTTGAAACATGAAGGTGGATATGTTAAGTAGGCTAGCTATACCAGTCTGGGGATTGAATGAGAAGCAATACATATATTTAAACCATAGACTATGTTGAAAAGATCTAGGCTGAATAAATGGAGTAGGATAAGTGACTTACAGTGAGATTTGATAAATTGTAATATTTAATAGCAAAATAAAGGAGTTGGATTAACTCACAAAAGAACTGAGGAATTTTCACAAATTCTATAGAAAGAGTAGAAAGGGGTGTCATAGACACCAAATAAAGTGAGCCTTTCTTGAAAAGATAGTTGTTACTTTGATACAGTGATGGGAATAGAAACATGATTGAGACAGACTAGTGTTTGAAAATGGACAGAATAAAATAAACAACTGTTTAATAGCAGGGTTAATCAATTGGTTAAGTTTCTCAAGAGGTCAAATGTACTGATTGGCTTAGGAGGAGAAAGAGCTCTTCTGTTATCACAGAGAGATGCATTGGTGAAAGTGGTAAAGTGAAATATAATTGAACTGAAGGCACAGGTTTGTTTGGAAAAGGGCTGAGCATTTATATGATAATAAATTTATGCCATTTACAATTTTCTGGTATATCCAAAAATATTGAACACTGGAAAGAGTCATAGGAATTTTATTTTAAAGCACTTATAAAGCAATTTTCTAGGAGATGCCCTTTTAGATAGATATTATTAGGAAAAAAATGCATTCATAACTCAATATAACCCATCTGCATAATTTCTGTTATACCTCAATTTATTAAGTACCTTCCATAGAAGACTTTCTTATTAACCTCTCAACAATTTGTACCAGTGAATTATAATAGCTATAGTTTTATTAAGCATTATTCATCAAACATACTCAAAGAGGAATTCTAGATTTATAAATATGTTAATGATTGCATTCTGTATGGATGCTTAGAAAATTAGCCAGAGTTTAATAATTTCCTTTTTTAATTTTCTTTCAATACACTTTTATTAATTTTCTCATCAATACTTTTTTATTGGTCCCTCTGTATCTACTTATTTAATGTTGTGTAGGGCAGTATGAGCGAGAAAAACAAACAGTATTTGTTATGATCAAAAGGATCATAATTTATCTTTGGAGATGATTATCTGTTAAGGATTTAGTTGAAAATTGCTGATGAGGTTTAATTAGGTCCGTGGAGATTCCTTGGCACTATTTAATATTTCTTGATACATATTCAATATATAATGCATTTTCTGATGACTTGCAATGTTAATTTTCACAGGTGAAAAGCAATAAGGATGTTTAAGTGCTGGTCAGCTGTTTTGGTACTTGGATTCATTTTTCTGGAGTCAGAAGGAAGGCCAACCAAAGAAGGAGGATATGGCCTTAAATCCTATCAACCTCTGATAAGATTGCGACACAAGGTACAGTAACCATTCCGAATTTGCTTAGAGTGCTAACAATTAGGAAATGAACTATTATTTGTCTGATTTATTACTCAGCAGCTTTTATTTCAGAATATGCTTTCAGAGTATAATTTCCATATTGTGAAAAATGCACATTTAAAAATAAAATGGTAGTGATTTTAAAAATTTTCAATTTTGAGAATTAAATACTTCTTGACAAAGTATAGAGATGGCTCATTTAAAAATATATTATTAAAATTGAGAAGTTCTAGTAAAGGATTCATAAAAATAAGTAAATATGTGAAGACCTAATCAACCAGATAGTTTCTATTATTTCCTTGTTAGTTTTAAGTTTAGAACTTTTTAAACTAAAGCAAAAGTGCTGTGTTCTTAAGTTTGTCATAAAGATAAACAAAAAGGATGTTTATAATATGTGAAACTATATAGGTTGGCAAACGATTAAAGAGATCATTAGACATTTTAATTTCATCAAAAATCATAATCTTGTGTTGTCTAATGTTGGGAAAATTCTTAACTTCTTTGTGTTAAATATTTTCAAGTATAAAATAAATTGACATTTAGATTTACTGTAAATTATGTAGATTACATACTTAAAATAAATTATGCTAGTGCTTTTATTTGAATAACATGATACTGCAAATAACATACTCAAGTAAATCTTTATTAAGTGAAATAAAATTTTATAATACATTGTGGTTTTCATAGAACGTAGAAAAAAGACAAAAAATAGCATGCTAATTATGGGAGAAAATAGTGCTGTTTTTTAAAAATGTCTTATACTACTTGTCTTAAAATAGCACTTTTAAAATAAACAAATATAAGTATATTAATTTTCTCCCTTAAATTCAATACATGCCATTGGCATATACATTGTTTATATCATTGCTGAAATTCCCTCATAATATTGTAATATTTTGTTACAATAGCTGATCTTTACTGGGATTTTTATGTGGCAGACATCAGACTAAGATCTTAAGTGTATTATTTTATCTTCAAAACAATCTTATGAAGATGTACCTATTTTCATGTTATAAATGAGAAATGTTAAGGGATTTTTAGAATGTATACATTTATTAAATATATTAATTGGCTAGGGGTAACACACAGGGTAGGTTTAATAGCATGAAAGCAAGAAGTAGGTAAAATGTAAAATTATACTTTGATGGCAAATATCATTGTAGAAGTTCAGTCACATATAAAAGTAAGATTGTAAATTTTCTAGTCTGGTAAATACAATTGGAGAATTAGCCTTGTTCCACTATCTTTTGATTGTCAGTCATATCCACTATCTCATGGACTAATAATGAGTTTTATCTCAGCCCAAAGGTTAGAAATAATAATTCCTTTGTAAATTTTCTCAAAACACATTACTAATACAGCATATTGGCTGATACTGCTACACACCCAGTGAATATTTATTCTGTGCTGTGTATCTGCCCTAAGCTACATGACTTGAGGTCAGATACTATGCCTCTCTAATCCTTTCATTTGTATGCCATGAACACGGTAGATACCATTTAATTGCTTCTCTGCAAATCTTTACCTCTAAATAGTTAGAAATAAAACATGATTGCTGGTATTTAAAAGTACAGAAGCAGAGAAAACCATGGTGAAACCTAACTTTCAAACAACTTGAGACAGACGTGAATTTAAGCTATAAAAGTCACTTTGTGAGTGTGTGTATGTGTGTGGGTGTGTGAAAGTGTGTATTTGACAAGAGTAAAGAAGAACCCTAAGCTGTGTAAATCCTGCAAAAATTCCACCAGATAATTTCTACTCACATGCAATCCCTCACCTGACCACCAGGAACTACCTTTCCTTCCCCAAGACTTTGAAGATTGCTCTCATTATAGCCTTTGTTTTTGTATGTATGAGTCATTATTTGGATTCCAGAAATACTTGCTCATTCTTTTTCCATTAATTCTCTTTCCAGTTAGGCTCATATGCTTCTTTATGGGTGAGGCTTTCCCAAACTGAAATTGAAAATGGAACAGCCATACACATTTCTTATCTCCCCACCACCTCCTTTTTTTTCCTTTGGTTTTGTTTTTTTAAATAATTATTTATTTTTCAATTATAGTTGACATACAATATTATATTGGTTTCGGTGTACAACATAGTGATTAGACATTTATTATAACTTACAAAGTGATCAACCTGATAAATACAGGACACGTCTTTGACCATACCTAATTATTACAGTACTACTGACTATATTCCCCATGACTATTTTGTAACTACCAATTTGTACCTCTTAATCCCTTCTTCTTTTCACCCACCCCTTCAGTATCCCCAATCTGGCAACCATCAAAATGCTCTCTGTATTTCTGTTTTGTTTATTCTTTTATCCTGTTTTCTAGATACCACATATAAGTGAAATCATATGACATTTGCTTTTTCTGTCTGACTGACTCCACTCAATACAGTTACCCTCTAGGTCCTTTCATGTTGTTGCCGATGGTAAGATTTCATGCTTTTTTATGGCTGGATAATATTCCATTTTATGTATGTACCACCTCTTCTTTACGCACTCATCCATTGATGGACACCCAAGTTGCATCCGTATCTTGACTATTAGAAATAATGCTTCAAGAGCACATGGATGCAAATGTCCTTTTGAAGTAGTGTTTTGGGATACCTGGGTTAAATACTCAACATTGGGATTACTGAGTCCTTCTTTGTCAATTGGATTAGAAAGGCATTGTTTTTAAAGTCCATTTTGTCTGGTATAAGTATTGCTACCCAGTTCTTAGGGTTTTTTGTTTGTTTGTTTTTTTTCCCTGTTTTCATGAAATATCTTTTTTCATCCCTTTACTTTCAGTGTGTGTGTCTTTTGCTCTGAAGTGAGTGTCTTATAAGTAGCATATGTAAGGTGTTTTTTTTTTCTTATCCAGCCTTCCTATATCTTTTGATTAGATCATTTAATCCATTTACATTGAAAGTAATTGTTGATAGGTGTGTAGTTATTGCCATTATATTATTCATATTTTTTTATCTTTTTTCTTCTTCTTAAAAACGTCTGTTTAACATTTCTTTTACTATTGGTTTTGTGGTGATGAACTCCTTTAGCTTTTTTCTTGCCTGGGAAGCTCTATCTGTTCTTCGATTCTAAATGATAGCTTTGCTGGGTAAAGTAATATTGCTTGTAGGTCTTTGCTTTTCATCACTTTGAATATTTTACCCCAGTCCCTTCTGGTCTGCAAATTTTCTGCTGAGAAATCTGCTGATAGTTTTATGTGAGCTGCCTTGTAAGTAACTAACTGCTTTTCTCTTGCTGCTTTTAAGATTATCTCTATCTTTAACCTTTTGCATTTTAATTATAATATTTTCGTGTGGGCCTGTTTGGGTTTATCTTGTTTGGGACTCTATGAGTTTCCTGGGCTTGTATGTACTTCCTTTACCAGGTTAGGGAAGTTTTCTGTCATTATTTCTTCAAATAGATTTTCAATTCCTTGCTCTCTCTCTTTTCTCCCTTTGGTACTCCTATGATGCAAATGTTAGTATGCTTGATGATGTCCCAAAAGCCCATTAAACTGTTCTCATTTTTACTTATTATTCTTTTTATTTTTGATGTTCTGATTGGATGTTTTCTGCTATCTTACCTTCCAAATCACTAATTACATCCTCTGCTTCATTTAATTTACAGTTGGTTCTCTCTAATGTATGCCTTATTTCAGTTATTGTGTTCATTTCTGACTGATTCTCTTTTATGTTTGTTATCTCCATTTTCACATTTCTCATCTCTTTGTTGAAATTCTCACTAAGATCATTGAGCATCCTTATAACCAGTGTTTTCAACTTTGCATCTGGTAGATTGCTTGTCTCCATTTTGTTTAGTTCTTTTAGTAGAGCTTTGCTTTGTTCTTTCATTTGGGGCATGTTTATTTGTCTCCCATTTTTGCTGTCTCCTATGTTATTTTCTAAGTATTAGGTAGAGCTGGTATGTCTCCCAGTCTTAGTAGAGTGGCCTTATATAGTAGGTGTCCTGTGGGGCCCAGTGGTGCAGTCTCTCTAGTCCCCTGAGCCAGGTGCTTCAGGTGTGTCCCTTGTGTGGGTTGTGTGTGCCCTCCTGTTGTAGTTGAGTTTTGGTTGTTGTTTACACATGAGTGGGAGGTATTGACCCTCAGGCTGATTGATTGTGAGAGCTAGCCTTGACTACTGTGGAGAAGCTGTTGTGCAGGGGCTGACCATACACAGCAGGATTTGCTTTGGGGCTCTGAGATATGCCCAGTCTTCCCTTTGGGTGTGTCTTTTGTAGATGTGGTTGGGTGGTGTTCTGGTGTGGTCTGAAGCTGGCCACCAGGTGTGTTGGTTTGGAGGCGTCTTGAGAGGGGCTCTTTGGCTGGCCAAGGTCAGCTTCTGCCTATGCTCTGCTCAGGGCCACTTGGTATGAACTACAAAGTAATCTGTAGATGTTTTCTACTTGAGCTTGGCTTAGAAGTGCCTGGGAGAGGCTCAGCTGTGAACTGAAGCTTACTGCCACTAGTGCTGGGCTTGGGGCTGCTTAGCAAGAGGTATGGGGCATGCTGAGGCCAGACAATACTTCTTTGAGGTGTTTGAAACTTTGAGAGATTTTAGAAAAGTCTGAAGCATGAGCTAAGACAGGCTATTTGTATGGAAAAAGCCACTAGAAGTGGTTTGGGTGAGCCCACATGTTGGGTAGAAAAGGGACTCAGGGAATCACCAGGGCTGGGCAAACAAATGGTATGAACCAGGTTGTTGGAGACTCAGATGTGGCAGCCACCTAAGTCTGCAGCATGGGTAGGGGGAGGGCTCAACAAAGGAAAAATGGTCTCTGCTAGCCCTTCTGTCTGGGAGAAAGCCACCCCTCCTGAAGTCAGACAATTCAGTTCTTCCCCAGGTGTCCCTGGTACCTTTTGAGCTGCTGCCCCAGCATTGGAGCTTAGAGCAAGTGAGTCCATCCACAAGTAAGTCCATGCATGGGGTCTTTAAGAGGAGTGCCTGGGACTCCAGCTGCCTTCTGTCTCACTCAGCCACAATCAACACTGATTTTCCCCGCCAGAATTTTTGGGCACTTCTCTCCCTGCCACTGGAGTCTTAGGTTGCAGAGCCCGGTGTGGGGCTCGGACTCCTAGCTTCTTTGGGAGATCTCTGTAGCCAAGATATTCCTTTGAATTTTTAACTGCCACATGTGGGTGTGGGACCAGCCCATTTCATATTTCCACCGCTCCTTCCAGTCTCAATGTGGCTTCTTCTGTTTGTTCATAGTTGTCAGGCTTTGGTTCCCCTAAACTTTATGTGATTCTGACTGACGGTTGCTCCACAGTTTAGTTGTAATTTTGATGTGGTTGTGAAAGGGGAGAGATCATAACATTTACTTACTCAGCCATCTTGTTTGGAACTCCCCTATCTCCCATTTTTTATTTATTTTCATCCATAGCCCTCACCGTGGCTTGAGATATGTATTTGGTTTATTTATTAGTTTATTGGATGTTTCCTTCAAACACGATGTAAGCTACTTTTTTTTTTAGCAGTTATTCTTTGTTCAATCTTCAATTATTTGACATTTGAAGGAAAATGTCTCTATATAGTAATAGTATGTGCTTAACAAATAATTAATATCTAGTTTTAAACTTTTATTAAATTTATTAGGGTGACATTGGTTAGTAAAATTATATAGGTTTCAAGTGTACATTTCTATTATAAGTTACTATTTATCTTGCTGTACTCCATCACCAACAGTGTTCGGCACATGGTAAATACTCAACAAACATATTTGGAAATAATGGTTCTCTCTGCTTAATAGAATAAGGCCAAAATCAATGCCGATATGTATTTTTGTATTATAAAATTAATTATATATATAATTATAATTATTGACATATAATTATGTTATATAATGACAATTATTAATTCGGTGTAATTTTCTTCTCTATCATTTTGTCAGAGTGAAATAAACAGCAATGAAAATAATTTTATGTGAATTCTTTTAATAGCTTTACGTACACTATTTTCTCTTCTCTTTTAAACTACATAGTTTTATTTAAATTGCAAAACATATCAATGTCTATATGTTTGTAAGACTAAGAGAATGCATAAGGAGATTTTCTATTTGTATTAGGTTTCATTAATATTAAGTATTAGTTATTGACTAGAAAACTACAAAATAAATAGTAAACATAATCACTCTTGAGTTCTGGTTAGTTGTTTTCCATATTTTTCCCCATAGAACAATTAACACTTTGAATCTGAATAAATTAATATAAGACCCAGTCTTATTTTACTGTAATATAAGACCCGGTCTTATATAAGATAGTATAATATAAGACCAGGTCTTATATTAATTTTTGCTCCAAAAGACGCATTAGAGCTGGTTGTCCAGCTAGGTCTTATTTTTGGGGAAACAGGACAACCAGCTCTATATTTGCTGTTTATTTACACACACACACACATATATATATGTATATATATATACATACATATATCTTCTTATTTTCATCAAATATTTGTGTGCCAACTGTGTAATGAATCCCCTTTGGGGAGCAAAAAATGAAATGTGAGACTTACTGTTGAGTAGACGTATCATAGATCTAAATATAAACATATGTACATATTTATAAGATTTGCAAATACATGTACACCCAAATGTGATTGAAAGTATATTTGTGTCTCAAGATAAACATGAATAACATATAAATTCATCATGTGAATTATAGATATCTTAATTGTAGTACACAGAATGTGTCTGAGGGAGCTGATCATGTAGTTCATACAATGTGTTTATCTAACAAGCATTTATGGAATACAAAATGTAGGAAATCATTACCGCAATCATTAAAATTGTGAAATACAGCTACCAACTTCAAATCCCCAAAGTGGTTCTCTTATTTATTATTATTGTAAAGTAAACAGTGTATATTTGCTGTTTATTTAAAAATAATATATTGTGCATAGTGCTTTCATATGCATTATTTATTGTAACTTAATCCTACAATAATCCTGGGATGCAGGGAATATTATTTCTGTTTATCCAAATATTTGTTAAAACCTGGAGAGGTAAAGTAACTTTCCCAAGGACGAAAGATGGAACAGATACAATAAAAAAGATCACTAAGAGTCAGATAAAAGCAAAGGTAGGCTAGACATGGGACAAAAGGACCAGAAAAAACTGAAAATGATGATGAAGGTAAAGCAACATCAAACTCACCTCAAGGAGAAACATTTAATGTTCTTTCAGATTATTCCTTCTGCCCCTCCATAAGCACAACCACAGTAGTCTCATATTAATTTCGTGGCTGGACTTAAATTAATGTCTTTTGAAGATTGCAGTAGCTCTGGTTTAGGCCAACTTCTCAATGAAGACTCACTAGGTAGCAATATTTACCACCCTAACTGCTGGTCTCTAGCTAGGAATCTGGGTGTTGAGCATAGTGTTGAAACTATTCATTGCCATGGCCACGCACGATCAAGTTCTCTGAAGTGTCCTACATTTTGAGCCATTGTAGAATCAGTGTACTCAGAGAAGCCTGTACAGAACATAACAGAGTCACCAGGCATTTAATGTATACTAATTGCTCTTTTAGGTTTATTTTATACATGAGGTCATTTAATTATATGAGTATTCCCATGTGGTAAGTGGGTTTATTGCTATTTGATAGATGAGAAAAACTAGGGTTCACAAATATTTAGTACTCGTTTAATATCACATACTGAGAAAGTAAGAAAGCAGGGTTGAGGATTTAAGAAACAGAATATAAAACTTAATACAAGTTACACAATGAGTACTTTTTGTACTAATTTGACCTATGTGCCATATATTTCCTAGCCTCAGCTCATTCTGTTCCCGTGATAATAAGGTAGAATTCCATGGCTTGGTCCATTTGTGGTTGGATGGACTATGTACCTAGTTCTGGCTAATGAGTTGCAAGAAGTGTCATGGAACAAGTCCTGGCTGAACATTTGATTACAATTGTAAAATCTCCCTGAACTCTCTTTTGCCTCTAGCATGATAAACTATTCTGTTCAAGGTAGTGGCTGCTTAATCATCCCAAGTGTCTAAATAACTAGGATGAGTAAAACACACAGGCAAGTAGTGACTGTCTTAAAATGTGAAAGCAGGGGAAAAAGAAAATTCTGTTTGAAACCAACCACTGAGATTAGGGTGTTGTTTGTTATCTCAACATAACCATAGTCTAGCCTCACCAATAAAGATAGAACTAGAACTTAAATTCATATCACCTGACCACAAATCCTGTGCTTCTTTGTCAGTAGAATCTTGGCTGTTTCCCTCTACTCTATGTGCTTTTCTTACCCTTTTTACTCCATTATCTCTTTCTTCTGTCTCATGGTTCATAATTACCAATCACTATTTAAACTCTTTTTGTATTTATAACCCTATAATATGTATGTGATAATATTTCAGCTTATTACCGTACACCCTAATTTGATGACTACAAATCCTGTTAGGATCAGTACCCTGTCTTACATCCCTTTTTTTACCAACAGCACTGCTCACACTGCTGCTTGCTTGCTGGATGATAATCAAAGTCAGGCTTGAGGGGAAATCTTAGGACACTAGGAGAATTCTTTGAGTGTATCTAGTGGGACCACTTAAAGGCCTTAAAATGCTGACATCTTTATGTGACCAGAGCATGCCATGTCCAGCTTTATAATGCAGAGCTACTCCTGCAAACCAAAATTGCCTTATGATTCCTTTATTTCCTAAATTAAATTATTGTTTGTTTGTGAGAGTAGTTGCTGTGCAAACGGGCCAAATATTTTGCACGATTTAATAAGTCCAGGGAGTGTTACTATACACTATAGTACAGTATAATTAAAAACAAAAATAATTTGTGGAAAGTGATTTTTACTTTTAGTATTAAAAAAATAATAGATGTGTATTGGTGAAGCGTGGCAGAGAGAACTCTAGGGAAGGAGACAGACATTAAACAACCCATCAAAACTGTGACTACTTAGAGGCTTGGAACCTTCAGGCAAACCCAGAAGCATTATTTCCTGACTGAGGAAAAATTGTGCCATTCCATCTAAAATATCTGACTGCTTGCAGCATGTTCAAGGGGAGGCTCTTTAAAATGTTAATATAGTTTTCAGAGGTCAGGAAGCAATTTGGACCACTGTTTCAGAGCAAACACAGTGGCAATGATGGGAGTGAAAGGAGTAACCATTTAAAAATTAATTAAATGTTAAGAAATGTACTAATTGTTATATAGTGATATATTATCATTCCATATAAATCATAATAGCTCAATATTATTAACAAATCTCAACTTTTTTCTAATCATGTAAATTATGTTTGAAAATTAAGAATATGTTTGAAAAAAAATTTTTTCTGAGAAATGAAATTCCAATATTAACTGACCTCATCCCATTCCCATTTTGAGCTTGCACAAGAACTTTTTTTTAATAGTTCTTTGCACAGTCCTAGGTTAACAAAATAAAAGTGCACATAATAGTTTCAAAATTTTTACAACTAGGATGAATGAATCTAAGAAATTTCATGAGTTTCAGCAATGATTTTTTTAACAGGCCTAAGCAAAAACCAAAACACAAAGATGTTTGTTAAGCTCTTTTCATTAGAGATGCCCTGCAATTATGTTACTGTTGGTGTAGATGGTTTCTTAATGTTGTAATTCTCATCCTAAATGCTGGAAAGGGACTCTACATATAATGCTGATTCTGTTGACAAGGGGTCATTCTTCTGAGCTCCTCTGCCTCCTTTTCATCTTCCAAAAGACTAGTAGGATAGGAAAATCTGTCAGCTTTGCTTCAGCGAGTAAATGAATATTATGAAGAATTGTGAAGGGTTTGAGATATTTTTCTGTTTGCAAGCTAATATGTTAGCCTGCCATGCATAGTTTCATGAATAGTGACAAAAGACACAAGACACCTGGGTCAGAGATAATGGACGGTTTATTGCTCATAGCAACAGCAGTAGCCAGAGGATCGGCACTTAAGCTAGTTCCTGAAGCCCAGTTTTCACAGGGCAATGTAAAGAGGGCCAGGATACACCAGCACATACCGTAGGGTTTGTTACACGAGAAGATCTATGAGTTGAAGGATGCCAGCTCCTTTGTATGGACCATAAGCATGTCTGTTCTTTACACCACAGGAAGACGTTTTCTTTATTATAATAGACAGTAAGTAGTCCTGCCCTTTGCTCTGAATGGAGATTTAATGTGGTCTCCAAGGCTATAAACACACTTGGTCCAGAAGCAGTGATTATTTGTATATTCCAAGGCCTGTTTGCTGTATAAATATCCTTAAACAGATCAGAGCAAATGGAAGTCAGTGTCTCTGCTCATAAGATTCGCAGAAACACGAGGGACGTGTGGAGGATTGTCTTTCAGTACACATTGAAGTGTGCCACCATTTGCAGGAGATCAGAATTGCCATTAAGTAAATTTGTCTAATGTCAAAACTAAACGCTGTGTGTATTTCAAAGTTGATTTGAAAACCAAATATATAATTATAGCTTCATCTTAGGTTTTATCTAGTTAATTTTTCCTTTCAAGAACCATAAAAAATTGTTTTGTTGTCCTTTGCACGTGTTGCTTGCATGTTTGTTCATCCAAATCAGGGCATATTTGCTAATCTGGGAAATATTAGCATGTAGGAGACTGAATCATTTTGCTTAACAAAAATACGTGAATAAAGGGATATGTCTGTAATTCTCAAGATAAGGACCTACTACAGAAAATGGTTTGATTTCTTTGAGAATGAATTCTCAGAGCTGTACTGTTACCTCAGATGTGTAGGGTGGTATGCAAAATGATGCTCCTTTACACCTTTCCCCCCCTACATTAAAATATTTTGATTAAAGCTTTAAAAATAGTTATAAATTGAAGAAAAAAAAGAGCTGCTTTGCAGTGAAGATTTGAAGTTTTGAAATGTTAAAAATGTGATGCAGTAGCATTCTATTTACATCTATTTAATAAAACATGACAAAGTAGTCAAATAAAGTCAAATTTGTTTAGTACATTAAAGCCAAGCTTGTCAGGATTCCAGAAACCTCTACGTATGTCCCTGCCTTGGGCAAATACGATGTTTCTACCACCAAAGTATAGATTTTCAAGTGACCTGAGTCACACAGCTTCCCCATACCCAACTCAATCATGAAAAACAAAAACAAAAAATATCTTGATATTTGGAAATAAAAAGGCTTTATGTCTGTTTCCCTGAATAGTCATTGATCTTTTTACTGATAAAGAAGCACCAGAATATTAAGACAATCAAACAGCTAAACAGTTCTTTCTTTACTGTTCATTTTCTTTTTATTTGACTTCCAAAGCATTGTTCTTAAACATAGTTGTATTTTCTCACTATTTCTGTGGAAAGGATAGTGCTAGATCATATCAGTTTGCTGAAGCAAAACAAACTATTTACTTACTTGAATCTATATTAATTAAGCACATTATGCTAACTCCTACTCAAAAAAATAAATAAACATGGTTATTTTTAACAGGTGAATTAAGTAAAAATACATTTATCTAATCATTAATATTAATATATCGACAAGTTAGCATTTGCATTTACTACTTCAATGCATAAATTAATTATGAGTTGTTCTGTACATCTTTCATTATTAAAATTCTATTGTGAATTCAATTAGCAAAGCTCTGTATTATAAATGAAAGGAAATGTCCTGATTTATGAGCTTGACATTCAGCACATTTAAGAGTTAAAAACCCTGTAGTATATAAACTGCAGTTGAAAAGAGTGGTATTATTTTTAATTAATGTAACTCACTGCTTATTTCTGGCATCAGTTCCCCTGTATGTGAAGTGAGAGTTAATGTTTTTAAGCCATAAATAGTCGAAAATGCTGAATCAAATTTTGGAAAACATATTACAGATGGGAAAACTGAGGGCCCAGAAAGCAAAGTTCTTTTGTGAAGGTCAAACGGCTAGGTGCTGTTCAGCTAAAATTTGATTTCCTGTCTTCCAGAACAGTTGTTTTCCTTTAACACACTGCACCCCCCCACCTCCCTGTCCAAATTAACACTGTTCTTTAAGTTCAGTTTTTATCAACAAGGAAGTATATTCACTCATTATTTCAACAAGCATTCATTAAGTACCTACTACATACAGGTGCTGAGCAAGATAATTCAAACTGAGTTCTTAAATACACATGTTACTATGCCTTTGTTTGTTGGTGAAACCAACATCTCAAATGAATTGATTGAAAACACAATTCAAGACCTTATTTAAACGTGTAGCAAGGGACAATCCTGCAGTGAGAGCCAGTGCAAGGTTTGCTTTATAGGGCCTAGTTTACAGGAAAATAAATGGGGTGATTAAGTATATTTGTTACACTAGGCACTAGAAAAACATGGTTAGTTAAGATGTTGAACTAGCAACCAGGCTGGCTGTAGGTAATAGCGAATTTATCAACTGTGTGAGTTAAACAAAGAACCCATTCAAAGATCATTGTTTCTACCAATTGGTAGAAACATCCAACAAACAATTTGTTAGAAGTTTTCTTACGTATGCTCTCAGAAATGCTGGCAGTGTGTTTTGTTTGTTTTTTTTCCTGAGGTAGGACCTCTTCTCTTTTTCAAATTTTTTTTTTAATAAACTAATTTTTAGAGCAGTTTTAGTTTCATAGCAAAATTGAGCTGAGAGTACAGGAAGTTCCCATTTACCTCCCAGCTGGCACTATATCTACACAGCTTCCACACTATGAATGTCCTGTACCAAAGTGGTGCAGTTGTTACAGTCCATGAGCCAACATCGACACATTATTATCACCCAACATCCAGGATTTACCTTAGGGGTTCACTGTTGATGTTCTTCATCTCATGGATTTTGATAAATGCATAGTGACATGTGTCCTCCCTTGTAGTATAATACAGAATAGTTTAATTATCCTAGAAGTCCTCTGTGCTCTGCTTATTCATTTCTCTCTTGTGCACAATCACTGATCTTTGTACTATTCTCATAGTTTTGCCTCTTTCAAAATGTCACAGAGGTGGAATAATACAGTATGTAGAATTTACACATTGGCTTCTATTTTAATAGTAATATGCATTTAAGTTCCTCCATATCTTTTCATCGCGTGACAGTTTATTTCTTTGTAGAGCTGAATAATATTCCTTACCTGGATGTAAAATAGTTTATTTATCCATTCACCTAACTGAAAGACATCTTAGTTGCTTGATTTGGGCAATTATAAATAAAGCTGGTATAAAAATCTGCGGGCGGGTCTTTGTGTGGACATAAGTTTTCAGCTCACTCGGGTAAACACCAATACCAAAGAATATGATCGCTGGATCACATGGAAAAAATAGTTTTGTAAGAAACTGTCAAATATCTTCCAAAGTTGCTGTACCATTTTTGATTCCCACCAGCAGAGAATGAGAGTTTATGCCTCTCCACATTCTTGTCAGCATTTGGTATTGCCAATTTTTACTTTATTTTTTTGATTTTGACCATTCTAATAGATATATAGCGATATCTCATTGTGGCTTTAATTTGAAATTCATTGAAGATAAATGATGTTTAGCATATTTTCAATGTTTATTTGCCATCTGTGTATATTCTTTGGTGTAGGTGTCTGCTCAGACGTTTTGCCCAGTTTTTTAGTTCGGTTGTTAGTTTCCTTATTGTTGAGTTTAATGAATTTACTGTATATTTAGAATAACATTCTTTTATCAGATGTGTCTTTTGCAAATATGTTCTTCCTAACTGTGGCTTGTCTTCCCATTCTCTTGACATTGTTTTTTACAGAGCACACATTTTTAATTTTAATGACGTTTAGCTTATCGATACTTCTTTCGTGGATTGTGTTTTTGCTGTTGTATATTTAGTCATTGCCATACTCGAGGTCATCTAGGTTTTCTCCTATGTTATCCCCCAGGAGGTTTATAATTTTCCATTTCACATTTAGATCTAGGATTCATTCATCTTTAATTAATTTTTGTGAAAGGTTTAAGGTCTGTGTTTAGATTCATTTTGTTTTAAACATGTGGATGTCCAGTTGTCCCGGCACCATTTGTTGAAAAGGCTGTGTTTACTCCAGTGTGTTTCCTTTGTTCTTTTGTCAAAAAATCAGTTGACTATATTTATGTGGATAAGGTATGAACTCTCTACTCTGTTCCTTTGGTCATTTGTCTGTTCTTTCACCAATACCACATTCTCTTGATTACTATAGCTTTATAGTAAGTCTTAAGTGTGATAATACCAGTTCTCCAACCTTGGTCTTTTCCTTCGGTATTGTGTTGGCCCTTTCGGGTTTTTGCCTCTCAAAAAACTTTAGAATTAGTTTGTCAATATTCTTAAAATAATTTGCTGGAAGTCTGGTTTGGATTTTATTTAATCTATAGATCAAGTTGGGAAAAAATGATACCTTGACAGTATTGCATCTTCCTCTCCATGAATATGGAATATCTCTCTATTTAGTTATTTGGTTTTGTTCATCAGAGATTTGTAATTTTCCTTATATATATCTTGTGCATACTTTGCTATATTTATACCTTAGATTTTTTTGGGGGACGGGTGCTGATCAAAATGGTATTTTATTTTTTATTTCAAATCCCACTTTTTCATTGCTGGCATAAAGGAAATTAATTTACTTTTGTATATTAACCTTACATCCTGCAAACTGCTATGTAAATCACATATTAGTCTCAGGAGTTATTTTATCAACTCTCTCAAATTTTCTATGTAGTTAATTATGTCATCTGTAAACAAAGACAGTTTTATTCATTTCTTCCCAACCTGTATACATTTTATTTTATTTTATTTTATTATTGCATTAGTTAGTACTTCCATATGGTGCTAACCACGAGTTGTGAGAGAGGACATCTTTTCCTTGTTCCTGATTTTCACATGAAAGCTTCTATTTCTTTACAACTAAGTATAATGTCAGATGTAGTTTTTTTGTTTGTTTGTTTTGTTTTAAATGTTCTTTATCGAAATAAGAAAGCTCCCAGTCGATGAAGATTTTTTGTATCATGAATATGTGTTGAATTTTGTCAAATGTTTTTTCTGCTTCTATTGATATAATCAGGTGATTTTTCATCAGGTGAGTAGGGAGAGTGTTGAAATACAATTATTTGTTTACTGGCTAAAAACTCCCTCACAGACAGTGCCGTGTGAGCTGGTGCATTGTCGTGATGCAAGAGCCGTGAATTGTTGGCGAAAACTTCAGGTCGTCTAATGTTTTCACGCAGTCTTTTCAGCACTTCCAAATACTAAACTTGGTTAACTGTTTGTCCAGTTGGTACAAATCCATAATGAATAATCCCTCTGATACCAAAAATGTTTAGCAACATTGTTGCAATGCATGTCATGAATGTCATTATTTGATCTTGTATATCAGCAACTACAGTAATATATTTGTTTAGTTTTTTTATATACATTTTGCATACAATTGAAAACCCAGACATATGTCTTTATTCTCTGAATTTTAACAAATATGTACACTTGTATGACAGACATTAAACTATAGATGTATCAACATATAGAATGTCATCATGCCCCAAGAAAGTGCCCTAAAGACTATTCCCTGTCAATCTCTGACCCCATTTCCTTTTAGGCCACCAATGTTGTGGTATTTTTCACCATGGTATAGCTGTCTGTCCTAAAATTTCACATAAATGGAATCGTCCAATATGTACAGATTTGTGTGATAGTTCTTTCACTCATAATAATGTTGAGATTCATCTATGCTATTGTTTCTCTCCATAGTTTATTCCCTTTTATTGCTGTGTAGTATCCCTCCATATGAATATACCACAGTGTTTTGTTTTTAATCCATATTCCTATTGATAGAAACATGGTGGAAACTCTTATGAATAAAGCTGCTATGAACATTCTTATCCAAGTATTTTTTTTTCTTTTTTTGGGGGGAAAGGGGGTGTTAACTATTTTCATTTCCCTTGGGTCAATAACAAGCAGTTGTATTCTTAAATAAAAAATTACCATAACTTTTTCTAAATTAGATGTACAATTTTACATTCCCAGCAATAATGTATGAAATATACAGTTATTCTGCATGTTTTGCAATATTTGCTGTTCTCTATGATTTTAAGTTGAGCTATTCTGAAGGGTGGTATCCGTTGTAGTTTTAATTGAAATTTTCTTGATGAGTAGTGACATTAGTTCAAATATTTTTGTCTGTTGTTTGTAATATTTTTATTCAGATGTTGAAGTGCTTTATACTTCTCAATACTTTAAAGTAATAGAATTGTTGAATGGAAATATTTATATCATTGTAAAATTTCAAACAAGATATAGCGACTGCTTCCCTCTTTAGTGTGATATCATGAAAAACAATGTGCAGACAATAAAAGGAGAGCACATTTGGGCAGAAGTTTTAAATGTTAAATAATAACTCAAAGATATAACTTCTAATACAAACAAGATGAGATTAAAATAATGCTATATTTTATTGCAATATATTTACCAGATCAATATATGAAGATATTCATGTGTGTGCATATATATATATATATATATATATATATATATATATAATGCATTCATATTTAGAATTATATATATTAATCTAAAATATCATGTTTATTTCTGATGTTTCATTGTTTAAAAAAAGAATCATCTACTGCAGTTTATGAGCCACTAAAGTTAATCAGTCACACCCAATTTAAGATCTAAAACAGCATTTCCCTAGTTTATCATCTCTATAACTCACTTCTCTGAGTAGATTGATGATATGCAAACCAAAAATTGCATAAATAACATTGAAAAGAATGAATTACAACTACAATTAAGAAAGAAAAGAGTAGAAGAACATATAACGGTTGTAATAAAAATAAATTATCTTGCTTTATCACATTATATTAGAGTTTTAACAGTCTTAAAACTGAACTACTCATCTTTGAAGAGTAAGAGAGTCAAAGCTATTCAATCCTACTGAGTTCTACATCTCCTGTCAGCACTATAGACATGTGGCAAGTGTTAGTATAGCTTCAGCAATACAGCACTCATTGCATCAATTCCTTCTCATCAACTGAATAGTGTTGGCTTCATAAATTTTAGCTATTTAGGAGATATATGTGAATACATTTTAGAACTCACATTAACCTTCTTCATATTTAAGGTATATTATACTGAAAAAATATAAGGATAATTTCTTTGTCCACAAAACTATTTCTTCCCTATAAATGAGGAACATACATTAATCAAGTATTAAGAGAAAGAGTGCGTAGGCTTCTATGAGTGACTTTACCAGATCACTAGTTTCAGTTCTATTTTATGCTTAGCTTTAAAGTTCCATGGATGTGACCAAGAAATAGTACGTGGAAATGGACGGGAAGCAGAAGGTTGAGCAGAAAGTCCTCTTGATTCTACTCCTACTTCACCTACAGCATTTCTGATTTTTCAATATATTTTGATTCATAAATGTTTTGAGTAGAATATTTCTGTTGCTTAATAAAAATTAAAATACCGAAGTGGGTGATCTCAATTACCTAGTAATTTTGTGAATTATGGTTTCAAATGTTTTTGCTAGTTCCCAAAATTAAATTTATCGCCAAGGATGAAGGCTAGCTACAAGTAAGTATATGTTATATATATATATATATATATATATATATATATATATATATATGCATTTGTTGTTGTTGTTATTGTTGTTTTTCCATGAGATAAATTAAATATTTTGAAAGCATAATTTCATTTATTTGGACATTTGTTACAAAAGCATCAGTCAAAATTAAAGTTGAAACCCATCTTATCTGTCTAGAAGTCTAAAATCTTCAATTTGCTAATGAAAAGTTTAGGTCTTAATTTCTATGTGCCCAAGTTATTAATATAAAATGGTGGTAGATTTAGGAATAAAACTCTGGGTTTCTTAACAAAGAATGGGATTTAACACATTTGGGATATCTTTTCTGATATATTTTTTAAAACACTCTATCATAGGCCTTGCATACATGCAGCATATGTGTGTATTGTTAAGTACAAATATTTCCATCACA
Source organism: Rhinolophus sinicus (assembly GCF_036562045.2). Classification (NCBI taxonomy): domain Eukaryota; kingdom Metazoa; phylum Chordata; class Mammalia; order Chiroptera; family Rhinolophidae; genus Rhinolophus; species Rhinolophus sinicus. Next base: position 75,936,808 of record NC_133757.1, on the reverse strand, counting down.
AGCATATTTCTACCAACTTTACTGAATTTACAGATCCTATATAGAAGTTTTTTATTCAATACTTGATATGCCAATTAACTATGACTTCTCAAAAGACAAAAAAAAAAAAAAATGCAATGGCTTTTAATTCTGACTGTGAAATCTCAGCCGTTATTTAAATCCTCCATATAATAAAACACATCCCCTTTAAAAGATAAATAGAATGGGGTTTTGTGCTACAGTTCAAAAACTGTTTTTGCGTCCAGTATCTGTCTCTTTAGTAAACTGTTTCTCAAGATCTTATGAATTTTCCTTTTGATTGATATAATAAAGTCTTATTCACCCCTGAGAAGTCTATATTCATTGCCTCTGAGCACATTATTTCTGTGAAATGTTCTGCTGAAAATGGATTCTAATGACCAAGTCATTTGGAGAAAACTGCATATTATGCTCCTGTGGAAATCCACAATGCACAAGAGCATATTAAAGTCTGAGAAATATTCTAAACTTTGCTTAACCTAGAATTTCCCAACTAAATGGACTATAGAAAATTTTGAGGACATTCTGATGTTCTGGGAAACACAATTTGGGAAAGTCTGCTTTAGTGGCTTTTAAAATTAATCCTTCTCTACATATCAATTGACTTTGGCTTCCCTTGAAATGAATCATGTTAAAAATCTGACATAATATCATTATATAGTAATAAGTAATAACGTATTATAAATCCATTTTTTCATTAATCTCTTTTAGGATATATTTTTTCTAGAAAAACAATGTTGATGTTATACTTTAAGAATTGTGATACAGGATTTAGGTCACATGCTGGCCATGTATAAAACACCATTCCTCAAAATGTTGCTATCTGTAACTAGGCTATATCATTAAAAAAATATTAAAATGCATCAATTTTTAAAATTTTCATCGAGGTGACTTGGATACAGTAAAGTACATGGATCATTCATTATTGTCCATTTAAATATATGTATTTTATATATAAATATATGTGACATATATTTTGAATATTTTATATATAAATTTTATGTATATTTATATATTTATATATTCTGACATTTCCACTACTCAGATTATTATATCTATTAGAAGCATTTGCCACTTCTAAACAATTCCATTTTTGTGGTTACCACTAAATCAGATTTTTCTCTGTAAATTTGTTTTCTTTAAAATTCATATAAATGGAATCCTACTGTAGGTACTCTTTCATTACATGGTTTGTTTGTTAAACATTATGTCTATCATATATATGTACATAGTTGAAAGCAGCAGAAGTATATACCAGCAGTGCCAAAAAATGTATATATATGACTTGTATTCATCTTTTGTTATTGGTATATATAGAGTATTAATATAATTTTTTCCTTTCTTAAAATGTGTATAAAATTTTTTTGAACCCTCTGTTCTTTTAATCTCTCTGTAATGTCCTAGTACATGACATTCACAACTGGTTATTATTCTCCCACTGATGGATATTTGAATTGTTTCCATTTGGGACTATTGTGACATTCCTGTTTGTGACTTTTGTTGGACATAAACACTCATTTCTTTTGGTATATAATTGTAAGATCATATGGTTGGCATATATTTATCTTTAATAGATAATTCCAAAGAGTTTTCCAAAGTGTTTCTGCCAGCTTATTTGATTTTGTAAAATATTTCAGAATGGCTCTTAGGAATTATCTTAATTCTAAATTCTTTTTGCCTACCTAGACAGAAACACATGAGATGTGAGCAGATGTTATATTATTGCTGCTGATGATGAATGTTGAGCAAAACAATTATAGGATGATTAAATGACTGAATATTCATCTTTCAAGGGAAAAAAATACTAAAATTGAGGCTCCAAAATTTCTTACTAAGTCCCTTTTTGAAAGTTTAGTACAGTGTGAATTAGTATGCAATATCTGACTCAGAAAAATAATATTTTTCAATTATGAATGTACTCTAATGATAAACAAATCACAGAACTTTATAGTTTAAGTTTTGCTCTAAGATATTTCCTTCTATTTACATGTAGGGGAACTTTGTAATTATCAATTTAAACTTCTTATAACTTTTCTACACAATATAAACAACAAATGTCCTAATTAATTATTTAATATAAAATAGTCTCTCAGGTATGATATTTCATAGTTATAGTCTACAATAAGGCACTTGTAGTAGCTCCCATCTCTTTTCAATCCCTACTAGGGCTGAATTCAACATTTTATTTTGTAATGTTTGATGATGATTAGAAAAACAAGATTTTATTGTAGAAAATTTCATTTCTCTGAAAGAGGGCTTGCCAACTGGAAAGCATGACACTATATGAGAGAAGTTTGGGGTTTCTCAACTGACATTTAACCTGTTACCTAGTAGTCCTTAGGGTTCTCCAATTTTTTCAGAAGTGAAAAAAAAATAGCTAAGAAGCTAAGAATAGTAAAGCAAAGACAAAATCAACAAAGCAAAATAAACAACAACAGCAACAACAAAAGCACTGCCACACTTTGGTGGGTTTTATTTGTATTAACTGGAAAACAAGTCTTATTTTATTGTCACATTTTCCCATCTGCAGTTCCATTGTTGAGTACCATGTGATAGTCACTTTCTGAATACCTTATTTTTCTCTAATTTTATTTCAATTAATAATAGAGACTTGCTGAATCTGGCAGTTTATTGAAATTACCTAAACTTTTAAAGTATAAACCTATATGATACTGGATGGCATAGACTAAGCTATCTTTTGAATTATGTGCCGATTGAAGAGTTACCGAGTTACTAAAGGAAGCTAATGTAGTTTGTTTATTATTTATTTATTTATTTATTTATTTATTTATTTATTTAATCAAATTGTAGGAAAACTATTGTCTCAATCAGTTTGGGCTGCTGCAACAAAAGTACCGTAAATGGGGTGGCTTACATGGCAAACAGTTATTTATTACAATTCTGAAATCTGCGAAGATCTACAATCTGCTTGGAGCACTCTAATTGGACCATAGAGGTCTCCTTGCTGTATAATCACGTGGCCCTAGAGGAATAGAGGAAGGAAACTCTCTCATGCTTCTTCTTATGAGAACCCTAATCCTATTCATAAGGGCTCCATCCTCAGGACTTAATTATGTCTCAAGAGCAGCACCTCCAACTGCCTTCACATTGGGGATTAGGTATCAGCACGAATATTGGGGGACACAAACATTCGGTCCACAGCATTGATCTCAAATTTACTTACTTTCATGTTGTGTTACTGCTGTTGTCAGGAATGTAAACCAGGTGAAATGATGGCTGGCGACAAAATGATCATCTGCTGAGAATTTTGTATCTTACCTGTTATAAATTATAAGAAATACTACTGACTCTCAACAGAAAATGTATATTTAGTATCCTCCTGATGAAACATTACATAAATGTGCAGAAAAAAAAATTGTGTTTCTGTTGAATTTGTTTCTTTTCAATTATTTAGGAATATATTTAGAATTACAGGTGTAGACTGACTCTAAAACAGTGGTAATAAATCATGCCTGAATATTAGAATCTGGGAGCATAAAAATTGCATATGTCTGCTCTGTTCCCTTAGAAAATTAAAGCAGAACTTCTGGGAATGGGCCCCAGACATAGATATATATAAAAGTTCCTCTAAAGTGCAGTTAAGGTAAACAACCAGTATACTAATGGCTGGAATTCTATATCAAAGAATTGAATATAAAAAGCCATAAGAATATTTATTTGTGTTGCAAAAACAATATTAAGTATTTTTAATTTAGAAATTATAAATAATAAATAATATAATAAAACTATATGAAGAGGGAATATAGAATTCTAGAATATTGTAGAATTTTCAATATTTCTGTATTTTAAATATATATATATATATATATATAACTAAAGTCTACATATATTTATAGCATATACATAGAACGTTACATATATTTCACATATAACTAATACAGAAAAATGCTTTCATTATAAAAGGAAACCCACTTTGGTGAAAACTTTGGGCTGGTTGCAAATATTTTTGGCTGCAGTTGTTGGAAGAATAATAAATGAATAAATAAACAAATAAATAAATAAAGCAACAACAACATTAAGCAGATAGAATGTAAATGTGTGATGCAGGAGATGTGGGTGGTTGACAATAATATGCTTATAATATTAGCAGAAGAAAATCAAACCTATAATCAATCCATTAAGCCATAAACAAGGTCTAGGAGAATGAACCCCAAACAAATAGTAAAAATAAAACTTCCAGAGGGAATATTTGAATCATCCCTTTAATTGCTGTGTTGTCTGGGGAAATATGCTTGTAAACTTTTAATGACAATTTACAGTGAAAGGAATCCCAGAAGGAGCCAACACCTTTGTTCAGACTGGATTGGTTCTGCTTATAATTAAGAAAATATATTTGGTTTAAGCTACAACTGATAATATTTGAAGATTATAAAGTAAGATTCCTACCTAAGGCTAAGATATTTAAAATCTCTCAGTATTAATATACTTTTATTTAGGTATGCATTAATGCAGAGATTTCAACATTCAAGGTGATAGATAGAATGTCAAGTAAAAAACTTAGGTAACTTCAGGATGCACTGGGAGTGCATAGGACGGTCACTCAATCTGGTTTTAGGGAGTGGAATAATAAAGCAAAAAATTTAGCTGAAACTTGAAAGAAAAATTGTTGGCTTTACTTAGTAAAAAGAAGGGGTGGGAGTGTTCTAAGCAGAAGGAGAAACATAAAAAGCCTGAGAATGAGTTTAATATTTTCAAAAATTAAATGTTTTCAACATATTGGAAAATAGGAAGAGACAGTGACTAAGTCTAAAGACATGAGAAGCAAAGAGGTAATGGAGAATACTATAAACAATAGCAAAACTTCAGAATATTATTATAGCATTGATAAGGAGTCAATGAAAAGGGTTTAAGAAGAAGAAATAATATGATGTTGGTAATTTTATATACCATAAAGGTTAATAAACTATTTTGGTAATTTTTAGTACAACATAATTTTGTAAAGAAGCAAATTTTTATCATGCTTCAGTTAATCATACTTTGAAAAGGCTAGCCATTCTGCACAATAATCTGAAGCTGAAATTGCACTGTTGTCTGGGCAGATGCTTAACCTGCTTACAAGTTAGCGATTCTACTACAAACCCATTTCCTTAAGACAGTTGTACAGAAAGTTTGGTCCTAGAATCAAACCCATCAGCATCCCATGGGAATTTGTTTGAAATGTGATCTCCCAATTCCCACCTAGATCTACTACATCAGATTTTTCTGCTAAGTCCGAGTAGATAAAATTTGAGAACTATTGCCTTAAGGGAAAAGCATGAGACAAAAAGTTTCAGTTTTCTTTCCTTGAAGATTTAAACATAAAAAGAGTTCTCCTTTTACCCCCAAGTTAAATTAAAATTTCTAATAATAAGTATGTCTAAATTTAAATCATAATTGTTCCTTCTTTTACCGTAAGATAGTTGATTTACAATATGTTATGTATTTGGACATGTTAAAAATAGATCTAGGTTACCAGATGATTATTCCTTTTTTGATTGAATACTCTCAAATATACTTGGAAAACCGTCATTAAGCTTATAGTAAGTTAATTTGAGTAACATGAAACCACCTATAAGTGGATAAAACTCTCTGTTGCAGTTTTGAAAACATGCTATTTTGAAGTAATATCTATGTCCTTGTAGCTTTCAATTACTGGTGCTGATTCAGCTCTACGGATTATTCATAAAATAGCTAATATCCTTTCACAGACAAGGCCTTGAAAGATTTGAACATGGCTGTCATTCCCTGAAATGCTCTATTCCTCAAGCTGAAAATCTCTAATTCTGTTAACCATTATATGACTTGACTTCATGTCCCTGTGTCTTCTTACTTTGCCATTTTATCCTTTCCCTATGAAGTGTGGTGGTGCCTGGAATACAACCCATTTCTTTAGGTGTGATCTTCCCCCAACTAAACTCAAACTTCCTTCTGGATATAATATTTGTATCATAGTACTTAAATCACTATTAATGAATTCGTTATTTCTTTTCCTTTTTTCCCCATCTTATTAAAGATGACTCGAATCTACAATCTAGAATATAATTATGTTTTTTTGTCTGTTTGTTTTTTTTTGGTGGGGGGAAGCAGAGATGTTGTTCTTTTCATACCATGTTGTTAAGTCATACAATTTTATTGTGAATTTGGTGGACTTTGTGTATTGAGAGTTAAACCAGTATCTCACCTTTGTTTATTAAAGATCAAAAATCCCCATTTTATTCATTTTTTCCACTGAGATTCATTTTATTCTCAAATCAATATATATTTTTGTATATACTTATATAAGACAATGGCCACAATTTAGAAAATGTTGCTATAATTGTAGACATTGAAAATCTAAATGATTTTCAAACAGATGCAAGGATACTTAGTTATTTTAGAATTCAGCCATGTAATTCAGCATTGCATAATGATAATACAAAATGTGTTCAATACGTTATTAAAGTGAAGATCTACTCTATCTTCACTTCTAATAACCTTCAAAAGGGTAAATAAAAATTTAGTGTGTGGTGAATTTCATTTAACCCATTCTGCTTCCTACAGTTTCTCAGCTTCAGCTTCTGGATGCCCAAAGCATGTCATTCAGTAGAAGCTGTGCTGTGTGTGTGTCTCTTTGTTTGTTTGTTTATTTGTTTATTTGTTTATTTGAGGAGGGGCAATGGAGAGGATGAAAGACCATAAAATTTGGACTTGATTGAAACAGGATATTCAGTCTGTATAATCCTTGTAGTCTCCCTGGGCTTTTACCTTTTACCAATATTTTCCCTAAGGTTTCATTATCTTGATGGAACTCAAAGTAAGCAAAAGCAAATTAAATATTTTTTTTCTTTCTACATGGCAATCATAAAGATAACAGACCTGTGATTGCTTTAATTTCCCCCAAATGCAACTAAAATTATAAACCTGTAAATAGCCTAAGGGATTTTTGTTCACCTAAACTTTCATTAATTGGAGTGATCTTATACAAATCACTCTAAGAACTTATCGTTGTAGTGTTTCATTTGGGCAGAATTTGAATTATGTTTTTTTGTTTTTGTTTCATTCAGAGATAAGGTAGGGTGACAATGAAGAACATAGGAAAATCTGCAGAGTTCTGAAATCTCTGAATTGCAGCCTTTTTATACACTGACACTGCTGCTTTTCTTCATATCATAATTTTCCTCAGATTTGTTGCATCAGTAAGTGAAGTATTTGTAGATACAAATAAAATGAATTTTCTGTCAGAAACGTTACCACTTAAAAATATCCAAAGAATATTAATCTTGATAATTCACCAGATAATGTATTAGGCTAAGGTATTATTTACACACTGAATTTAATCAAATATTGAAATAGACTTTATTCCACTTAACATTAGAACATTGTTGAAATATTCACTTCATCTTTTAAAATCTCAAACGGTGTTATTATTTTCCTTAAGGAGAGTGCTTGTTGAGTACATAGGAAGGAAGTTTTGAGCTCTTTGAAACAGGATAAAAATCTGTAGCTCTCAGATCGGTAAACATTTCTAAAAACAGGGAAACCAAAAGAGGAAAAATAGCCCCCCCAGGCAAAACACATTTGGATTAAGCCACAAAGATTACCACAAGTTCAGCATTAAAAAAGTAATAAAACATAATTACATTTCAGACAATGTCGATTTTTAAAAGCATCCCACAGAGATATAAGCCATAATGCTTAAAAAAATAGCATGCCACATGTTTATTATGCCAGAACCGAAAGTTTTATAAATATCTATATATTGTTAATGTTGCCAGTAGAATACCAAGTCAGGACACAGATGAGTGAATGAATTCCATTTTCAAAATTGAGGTTTCAGGAAGAATAACAAAAATAAGGGAGACTAAGAAGGGGAGAAGGGGGGGGCATGTAAAAGTAATGACAATAATATGTGAGGTAGAAACAATGTAAAAAAAAATTCTGATAGTATGTTTTCACTAATCTATGTTACAGAAATTTTGGATTTAGCCTGGTGCCTTAAGAAATTAGATACGTAAAGCATGTATTTTGATAACGATTGTGTAAAGAATACATCAATTAAATATGAAGGGACAGAGGGAAGAGTATTAAATATTGCATCTAGTGCCTACAATGACAATGCCCTGAGGCTAATAACAGATTCAATTTCAGAGATTGCCTACTTAACATGCTGTAATTTGTTAGAAAAACAGTGATTGCATTTACTTTTTTTGGTTTTTGTTTTTTACCTTCAGGAGTCCTTACTTATAACTACAACAGTTTGTGATGTAAATTAACTTGTACAATTTTGCAGAACAATATCACATGGCATGAGTTGGATATTTGAAAGGTATCAAATCCAAAGCTCTGTATTTTAATATCCAGGAAACTGAATCCTTAGAAGTAGTGAACCATCATCCAAGTGATAGAATTATTCAGTGACAAGGCCAGCATGTCAAGGCAGGAATTCTGGGTGCAACACTGCATACTATACAAGTACTATCATCTTTCTTTTCCACACCCTCCCTTGATAACATTCCCTTGTTAAAGAACCTGATACTTTAGGGACTGGTTAATGATCATGTATGGATACATTAGACAGAGACAGAGATGGAGATAGAGACAAAGACAGAGATAGAGATAGAGATAGAGATAGAGATAGAGATAGAGATAGAGATATATAAAATATAGGTTATACTGGCTAATATAATTGTAAGAAACTAAGATTTAGGTACTTGACTTTTGATCAAAAAATATTAAAATTCATATCTTTTTTCAAATTTCCTAATACTAGAGTTGAAAATAGCTTTGTTATTAGTATTAATTTTATTTATTTTAAAGATATTAATAATGTTTTATATTTATTGGATACATGAGTTTTCTTTTTTTAATTAAATTTATCGGGGTAACAATGGTTAGTAAAATTACATAGGTTTCAAGTGTATAATTCTGTAACACATCATCTATATAACACATTGTATGCTCACCACCCAGAGTCAGTTCTCCTTCTATCACCACACATTTGATCCCCTTTCCCCCCTGCTCCCTTACCCTCTGGTAACCACTAAACTATTGTCTGTGTGGATGAGTTTTTGTTTCTTTATTTGTTCCTCTTGTTCCTTTGTTGCTTTCAGTTTTATATCCCACATATGAGTGAAGTCATATGGCTCTCAACTTTTTCTGTCTAATTTTGCTTAATATAATAATCTCAAGATCCATCCATGTTGTCGAAAATGGCACTATTTCATCTTTTCTTATGGCAGAGTAGTATTCCATTATGCATATATACCACACCTTCTTTATCCAATCATCTATTGAAGGACATTTTAGTTGTTTCCATGTCTTGGCCACCATAAATAATGTTGCAATGAACATCAGAGTATATGTATCTTTATGGATGTTTTCAGATTTTTGGAGTAGATACCCAGGAGAGGACAGCTGCTATGGAAAGCAGTATGGAGCTCCCTCAAAAATTAAGAATATAATTACCATATAACCCAGCAATCCTTCTTCTGGGTATCTACCCCAAAATTCAGATACATGAATTTTCTTTGTTAAATTTTCACTGTAACTATTTTGACTTTTGTTACTATATAGGAATAATTTCTATATTAAAGATATTAAAATTTTGGCCCTGCTTATTACAGAAATTTTCCCAGTCTGTTAAATAGATTCAAGGGTTTTTAGTTAAGAGTATTTTCAGTGATGAAAACTTAAAATATTTGTTGGTCTCCTTAAATTTCTTTATATTTTTAAAATATTTTATCCTATTTATATAAAAATGATATCCAAGGGCCAGCCTGGTGGCTCAGGCGGTTAGAGCTCCATGCTCCTAACTCCTCAGGATGCCGGTTCGATTCCCACATGGGCCAGTGGGCTCTCAACCACAAGGTTGCCAGTTCAATTCCTCGAGTCCCGCAAGGGATGGTGGGCAGTGCCCCCTGCAACTAAGATTGAACACAGCACCTTGAGCTGAGCTGCCGCTGAGCTCCCGGATGGCTCAGTTGGTTGGAGCCTGTCCTCTCAACCACAAGGTTGCCGGTTCGACTCCCGCAAGGGATGGTGGGCTGTGCCCCCTGCAACTAGCAACGGCAACTGGACCTGGAGCTGAGCTGCGCCCTCCATAACTAAGACTGAAAGAACAACAACTTGAAGCTGAACAGAACCCTCCACAACTAAGATTGAAAGGACAACAATTTGACCATTGTTCCCCAATAAAGTCCTGTTTCCCTTCCCCAATACAAAAATCTTTAAAAAATAAAAAAAAAGTGAATTTTAAAAATGATATCCAATATCTTAGTCCCTATGACAACTATTTAGTAAGAGTTTTGTTTTTGTCTTTTTTTCCATTTTTGGCACTGCGCTAAAGACAATACACTTTAGAATATTCTTCATGAAATTAAAATGATTTCATGGTTTACATTTACATTTAAAAGTATAAATATACATTTCAAAATGTTGGAATACATTTTGTTGTTGCTTTTAGTTGGTTTTGGGTCAGGAGTATTTATTGCTCTTTTCCAAAATATTAATTATTATTATCAAGGCAGAAATTCTGGATGTCCCAGTCCTATACAAGTACTATCACCAAATATTATTTACAAATATGAATATTTTTCAACCTCTTTAAATGCTACTCAGTGATAAATTACTAGCTAAACATGAATTCATGACATGATATTTTAAATATTTAACAATAAGCATGATATGGGCATTGGCCAATCAGAAAATCTGTTGTATGTATCAATTAACATTTATCAGTTAACAATCAGCCCTGAAAAACTCTGTGTCTATGATTTATAATGTGTACTATTGATGGATATGCTCAATCTGGCATTAGTGTAACAGTTTTACTTACTATAGCTTTATTATATACTTTCATATTTGAGTGGGCATACAGCTCCCTGGTTATAGTTAACTTTTCCTGAATTCTTTCTACCTATTGACACTTGTTTTATGAATGCTTTAGAAAAATTGGGTTAAATATACTTACTGATGTATTGCATTAAAATTACTTGTTTTTACATTAAATATTTGCTGACATTCATGTTCATCAGTTTTACTTTGAGACTAATAATGATTTTTAACTTTTTCCATGAAGAGGCAAAATCTCTCAATTGATTTTCATCTATATATCTCTTAGTGATGTTTCATAGTTCTGCCGATACTGGTGATACATATTTTGTTAAGTTTTCTAAACAGTCTAATGTTTATAAATTAGTCTGTCTTGATAATATTTAAATTATTCCTTGATAAAGTATATAAAGATTATTTAGATTCTTGTAATTAATTTTTAATTGATTTTTCTCTTGGATTATCCTATTGGTTCTCCTTTATTTTTAGTTGACAATTTTGTTTTCCAGGAAGGATATTTCTTCTAAAAAGATGTGATTTTTTTTCTGTATTCACTCACTAATTCCTATGAAAAAAATGCTTCTGTATTATACAGGCTAGTCGAATGAAAACACATGTTTATCTGACAGCATACTCTGTGCTCTTAAAGGAGATAATATTTTATATCCTAAAGCTGCACTATCTCAGTTTTTTTATTGTGCTTTGATGATGTGATGTACATAACACTCATCCCTGAGAGAATTAGAGTATGTCGTGTGGTAATGACAGTTGATTCATGTTTTTATGATTTCAATATTTTAAAGACTTTCATTATACTTGCTTAGCCATTAAATATAAGACAATCATCAAGTAAATGTTAGTAAGCATATGTTGTCTGCCTGTTTTCAATAGAACTACTTTAATTCAGTATCGCAAAAGATCATGTATACCCATTTTGTTCAAGTTTAAAATGGGATAAAATAATATATTATCTCTGACATGAATATTCTTATTATAAGTTCTTTTCCAAAAAAAGACAAAACACTTGCCTTTGAGCAAACACAAAAAACTGGAAGCAGTTTTGCTGATATCACCCATTTGCCAAGCTTATAAAAACATCACTATGTGGTGACTAAAATTACCATTTAACTTTGTATTTGATATCGATTTACTTTGCAGTATGTACTGAAGCATTACTTCAATGGTTAGTTTTTTAGTGTGTTTAGATGTCACATGAAGTTGAACATGTGAAAGTACATTTCATCTTGTCTCAAAAAGGAAGGAAGGAGGGAAAGAAGGAAGGAAAGGAGGGAGGGAGGGAGGGAGAGAGAGAGAGAAAGACAAGTACTATGGGTCCTGGCCTCCAGTAGGTATTAAATTTAATATGACTCTGGAATTAAATTATATAGATTTACGTATTTAATATGCTGTGACCCATGAGTCCTCAAAGTTAACGTGTTGATGTTCTGGCGTTGCAAATTCAAAGGATTCTGGGAACTAAATAAGTGACATAATTGAATGCATTAGATCTGATGAGTATCGTAATAAACTAGATTACTTAGAGTAGAAGAGATAGCATTAACACATTCTTTATTACAGAATTTGAAAATATAAAAAACTTAATTACTTATCTTAATACTGGACAAAGAATAAATCGAATAAAATTAGGAATAATGAACATGAAAAGGCAAAAATTAATACGCTAGAGAAATTATTGGAATGGGTAAATATATTCGAAAGCTGTTTCTTTAACTTACTAATGAAATATATACTATTTATTAAGCCTGTCCAATAAAATATGTGAACAATCATAGGAGATATCAGGAGAAATGAAAAGAATCACAAGCAATTCTTGCAGCAATTCAGTGGCGACAATTTGAAAATTTAGACAAAATTGATATCCTAGAAAAATGCACATTTTCAAAATCAACTCAAATGAAAGTAGAAAACTTATTCTCCAACTACTATAGTAGAGATTGGAAGGGAGATTAGAGATAAACATTGATAAAGGACCCAGAACCAGGTGACTCCACAGCTGAGCCATGGATTTAACTTCTTAACTGTCAACTTTTAAAAACCAGATAATGCCAATAGTATTAAAATAATTCATTTATTTTATTTTGATGTGAAATACCTCAATTTTTAAATGTTGGAATTAATTCAAATTATATAAAATAGTCTAAGCTCAAAATAATGTTGCAGACTATAGTGGCCACTTTTTGAAATGCTGTGCCATTAGGACGAAGGGCTGCTTATTGGTTACTGAACTCTGTTTAGAAATCTTTGAAGTGTATTCCTGTAAATCCATCTGCCTAAGAAAATGTGTGTGTGTGTGTGTGTGTGTGTGTGTGGGGGGGAGAGAGAGAGAGAGAGAGAGAGAGAGAGAGAGAGAGAGAGAGGCAGGGTTAAGTAATTTTTTTCATAGTTCTATTTTCATATTATATACTTTTTCTAGTTTACATCATCGACAGATGACAAGATTCCATACTAAAAATGAGCCCTTGTTTACCAAATTATTATATTAGCTCCATGGTGTTGTTAAATAATAAATGAGATATTTTTTGCAGTGACCTCCTTAGAAATAAAGGAAGACTGTAACAAATTTTCTATTGCCTGATGCCCCTGAGAAAAACGTGAGATTTGTTTTGCCTTTGGTGGGGCAAAAACACAAGATTAGCTGTGTTTTATTGTCCAGATATTGTTTATCTGGGTTCTGTCCACTGACAGGGAGTATCAATTTCCAAATTGGCTCTTGACTAACCAAATGACAGGCCAGAAATAAATGAGAATTAAATAGTTCTGACCGGATATGTGCCTCTGATCTGTTGTACTAGCACAGGGCCTTCCCCCAGTGGCCTTTTGAACTCCCAGTTTCAATGTGATCCATTATATTATGTCACTTGTGATCTACTCTATTGGAAAATTTCCTTGTGAAAAGCATTTTGGTGCCACTGACCCAAGAAAACTCTGATTTGGTGTGAGCTCCAATATTACTGGTGCTTGAGATGTGGGCAAAAGATAGGAACAACTACATATTCATATTTTAAAAAATTAGAATGCTTCATAAAGTGAAGATTACTTAGAGGGCAGGGTTAAAAATATGCTCCAAAATTAACTTTCTAGCTTACTCAACCTATGTTATAGTTCAGTCTTGAAATTTTAATATTTTTTTGAAAAAAATATAAATATCATGGACATGATTTGCACAGAATAATTTTGTCTAAACAGCAAGGTTTATTTACATTTAGTTCACAATGTTTTCAAATTTTGGCAGTTTAAATATCCTAGGGCCTTTTAGTTGATTTATTTAGAACTCTCAGTTAAACAAATTGTGCTTTAGAAACTTCTTTATTTAATCCACTGCATAGTTTTTCAAATTCACATTAAAAACTTCCATTAAAAACAGGACACATGAAAATTTGGAAAGATGGAGGATTTTGTTTCTATTCAATTTTAAAATATTGATACTGAAACTAAAAAGTAATGGTTTAGATACAAGATAAGGGAATGAAATACATCACATGAGAAAATAGTTGAATTTTGAAATATGGATTGTTTTATAATTAATTTTAGAGGAAATACCAGTCTATAGTATTTAGAATGAACCTCTTCTGTAGCATTTTCTAGATTGGTGCCTTACTTCAGTTCCTATAGAATAATAGACAGCAGATTCTCAACAAAATTATCTTTTAATTTGTCATTATGCAGTTTTGTACGCGGAGGGAATATACCTCCTTAAAACCCTCTAGCAATCAGCTTGTGCCCTGCAGTATGTGAGTTAATTACCCATGCCGATATTAGGCAGACATTAAATATATTCAGAGTAAATCCTTACACAATTTGCCATAAAATATAAATATAATGAAAAATGTAAGTGAAATTATCCCTGAAGATTACTGAAATAAATTATATCTGAAGGGTCATGGGAACCTGACACACATAAATAATCTCAGTACTAGTTTGTTTCAGGAGATGTTGCTTAGTGAGTAATAAACAAGATAGAGTATTTAAAGGTTCATGGGGAGCAGCACAAAAAAAATATCACATTGGGGACGTGGTATGGTTTACATGATTGCAATTTGTGTCGTTTTACTTTTGGACAAAGGTATGATGTCTTCAGGAATGTACACATTACCTTTTCCATCAATTCATATCATTTTTGGTCTGCTATAACCCATTAATTGTTATTTTCTTAAAATGTACACTATAATTCATCCCTCAAGCCAATCTACTGTGTTCCTAAAACCAACACTGATTTCTTGCTGCTCCTACTGCACACTAGCATTACACCAAGTCCGAGGTTTTCTTTATGGTCTTAATTAAGAGCTCTTCCCAATATGATTGTATTGAGTGTTCTTATTAGGTATTTTTTCCTTCTGTTCTTTTATTTTCCTTACATGAATTGATCTTTCATAAATTCTGCTGCCATTCTCATTCGTATAATTTTTCTCTTTGGAAATTCAAGTGCTTTGAAGTCACTCTGCTCCAATGCTGAAAAATGTACAGTAATCCACCAATTCAGTGGTGATTGCACCATATCCAAATATTTACATATGCAAGTTTAGGGGCACATAAATATGACTCCATCCTTATTATATTTTTATTTTTATTGGATTTTTAATACTTTTAAATACATGTAATAGTAGAAAATCTATAATAGAAACTGCTCCTAATCACTTAAAGAGACATTGACATTTTTCCAGGTCTGTTTCATATTTCTGAAAAACAAACAAACAAAAACAAACAAACAAACACACACACATATATCTCTAAGAACCCTCTCTCCATTCCTACCCTCGTCTCCTCTCCATCTCCAGGAGTCATCTTCCCTATACTGTAATGCAACTACCTCTCTTAAAACAAGTCTATATACCCAGAAGGAGACACGCTGAGTTCTATTAATCATGGGATGCATCTTGGGATGATGTTCATTGTACTACTGCAATCATAATCTCAACTTGGTATGTTCTATCCTGAAAGCTAAATTACAAAGTTAACCACCACCTACAATATCTTGTGTAAAAATGTAGGAAAAAAAGGTACATTGATTCATATGAGGGAAATTTGGCTGTTATTTATAGTAGGTATAGAATAGAGAAAGGTAGAAAACACACATATTTTCTATAGTCTGTAATCCTCAACTGATCATAGCATCATAGTTGGTGTTTTTAACACCCCCCTCCAATATTTTATGTTTTCTGGATCTTTTGACAATACCTCATCCATTAGAATTTTGTAGTCATTGCTGTTTTCCCCATTAGTGTGGGCTCACATTTCTGGAGTTCCTGAGTCTTTCTTTCTTTTCTCCTCTTCCTTCCTTCCTTCCTTCCTTCCTTCCTTCCTTCCTTCCTTCCTTCCTTCCTTCCTTCCTTCCTTCTTTTCCTTCCTTCCTTCCTTCCTTCCTTCCTTCCTTCCTTCCTTCCTTCCTTCCTTTCCTCCCTCCTCCCTCCCTCCTTTCCTCCCTCCCTCCCTCCGTCCCTCCTTTCCTCCCTCCTCCCTCCCTCCCTCCCTCCCTCCCTCCCTCCCTCCCTCCTTCCTTCCTTCCTTCCTTCCTTCCTTCCTTCCTTCGTTCTTCTTTTTCCCTTCTGTATCAGGGTGCTACATCCTTCCATCAGTATTTACCAATGCATGTGAAAATATTATGAATTAGTCCAAAGGATCTTTTGAGTTCAAAAAAATGCCTTGTGCTTGTAATCCTGTTCGTTTGATACTCATAATCAGTCTCCTAATTTTCTTCTTGTTTCAATTGCATGAAAATATATCATTGTCAAGTGGCAATTTAAACATCCAATTCAATGGAAGAATTTTTTTTTCATAATCGGAGCATTTCTCCCTTGAATACTGAAGTAGCAGAACTCGAAGTTGGAGAATGAGTGAGCAAAAATTTGAGAGTAACTTATTAAGTGAAATAGTGATAAATACTTCTCCCACTTTCATCCCTTTGTTCCTTGGTATTCTGATATATGGGAGAACAGCGTTGTCTATTGCTTACCATTATATAGTATCTATCTCATCTTGTACCATCAATTCACAAGCAAATGTTCTTATGTAGTAGCTGGCAACATAACTAACTATTCAATAAAATACACTATTCTACTTATCTGTAAATCTAGCTGCTTCTGTGTATTGGGATTTGTGATAAGACCAGTGAATTTTATAGAGATGTTGATCACTTATCTTACATGAGAATGAGTTATTTGGTCCAGAAGCAGTATTGTTTGGGAGATATAACAGTAAATAAGGCGTTTGGTGAATCTAAAGGAGGTGGCAATATCAGAAATATCGTCGATAGAAAAGGTAAGTCCATACCAGATTATTCTCCATTCTAGTGTTGAAAATACCTACCAACTCCCTGGTACAATGTGACTAATGTCATTGACCTGCCACAGGTAGTTGGCTAGTCTTTTTAGGTACAAGTGCCACATCAGGAATTTAGAGTTGCTCTTTGCTGTTGGCATAACCATAGGTACTTTTCAAGAGTGCCAGTGGGCAACTCACCAGTGCCTTTATAAAGACACTGGGTTTTTCAAGGGACATCATTAAAGAGCCTGAGTATGTAGTTAAACATAAGTCTATTCTAACTATTCTATTCTAATATTTTTGTTCTATATCAAGGAATTTAGGACTCTCAACATTAATATAGGGTACTACTGAGTATTCTAATTTTGGTCAGTAAATCAAGCAAAAGAATCAACTGTCATATTCTGAAACTAGCCTAATAAACTCAAATACTCATAATCACACCCATGTTGAAAAATATGGTATAATCTAGTCATTGTCTTTCTTATCTAGTCTGTTACTCTCAGAATTTACTCCCAACAGGTTGTCCACATTTTTGTGGAATAAGTTATCAACTTATCAAATCCTGCCCTCTACTCTGGAGAGACACAGTATCTCTAAATTCCAAAACTGCACTATACAAAGAGAGAGTTCAGAAAAAGAAGGCAGTTTGTGTCTCGCTCACTGAATGTGCAGAAATATCAGAAACCCATGAAGAACTGTGTCCCAAGAATGGACTTTAAGATTTTAACTGCGGTCGGTGTTCCTGGATTTAATAATCCAGTTGTTCAGACTTTTATTACTCCAGACCTTCTGATTATTTTGTAAGTTCTAAAACCTATGTCTAAGTATCTGTGCTTGAAATAACAAGAATCATTTCTGTTTTCTGCCTGCTATAGTATCTGTCTTAAGTTCGTTTCCTGGAAACAGAAGCAGGGATAGAGATTTTGGTTCATGTGTCCAATTGGGATATTTTCTTAGTAAAATTATCTTTAAGTAATGATGGAAGCACGATGAAGCAGAGGAAGAAATTAAAGTACAATGAAGTTGCAACATAAATTTCAGCCAATTCCACAGGAAGTTTGAGAAATATAAACGTTACCTTTTCAATCTATACAACCAACAGCTTGGACAGGAGGTTGACAGCAATGCAATCTGTGGGCTACATCTTAGAGTATGTACATCTGGAAAGATTTTGCTTTTGAATCTACCTGGGGCCTTAGCAATATATATGGCCAGAGACAAATTTTATCTTAATACCTTTCCCTGGGTTTCCCTATAGCACAGATATTGCATACTTAAAACCTACCCTGGTGGACTTGTGGCTAATATTATGTGTTTTCAGAGATTTTCCCAATCCCCCAAAATAAATCAGACACATTTGCCTTGTTTTCTTCTTGCTCCAATGTTCCTAGTCAGACTTTCACTAAGGGTACAGCCCACTGAGCACGTAGATATTTTGCAGTCATCATAAATATAAACCAGTTTTTACAAGCTCAAGGGTCTATCTCCTGCTTCACGTTGGCAACATAGGTTACAAAATGTGCAGTGTTAGGTTTGACTCTTGCAATTTGATTTTCACTTTCCTATTTTTTTTCTAGCACCTTTTGTATCTTTCTTTCTTAAAAGCTCATGTGTGCATTTAAATGAAAATTTGTTATATTTTTTCCAGAATTTCTATGTGTTCTTGGAGGGTGTGTGTGTGTGTGTGTGTGTGTGTGTGTGTGTGTGATAAGCTAAGAGTCATTGACCTATTGTTGTCATTTGACCCCACTTAGCATTGCGTGGAATATTCCTTTCCTGTTATTCATTTATGAACACTCATTTTTGTCTGATGGGAAAATGGTAGTTTACCCCCTAGTTTACTCTCTAAAAATGTTTTCTTAATTTTATAACTAGATTATTTGATATCAGTCCTCAGTAATTAATAATTCTCTTGATCAGCTTAGGACCATTTTCAAAAAGATATGGGACAAATAAAAGAAGGTGGTGATGCAAGCTCTGAAAAAGCCTCACTTGGAACATGAATGTCTTGGAAATGTTCTGCTGAGACAATTCTCCATATACACAAAAGTGAAAATAATGGTTTCCTTTTATTAAATTAGTATTTTTGTTCATCTCTGATGCTGGTCCTTTTGCAATGAATAAAAGATAAAAAAAAAAAAATACATAGGACTTGCTTACAGGAAGTTCATGCAATGGTAAGATAGACACTAATTCTAAAAATTATGCAATGAGTACATAGCAGGAGGAACAATTAAGTCTGTCTTACTTTATGGAATTTAATATGTTAATAATTAAGGTGTTATATATACAGAGGGTGCCAAAAAAATGTATACACATTTTAAGAAAGGAAAACTGTATTAAAATTTCTCAAATGCCATTTTAATACATTTGTACAATTTTGGTTTCTCAGTATACTACTTACTTTCCATTTAGGAATCCTATCATCAGTGAATACAATGCTATAAAATTTTTTAACTTTTAAATAAATGTTTTATTGGGTGATATTTATGAAATCTCCCTGATTATACTGTCAGGTTTATGTTATTTTTGTTACTTGAAATTTTATCAGTGTCTAGCTCCAGTGTCTAGACGTTTAGTAATAAAATTATGAATTGAAACAAAAAAAATCATAATATTCAATATATACCAATAACAAAAGATGAATACAAGTCACATTTGACTTCAGCAATTACAAGAGGTGCTCCAAGTGGTTACCATCAGCGTAATTTAATACAGTTTTTTCCTTTCTTAAAACGTGTATACATTTTCTCTCTCTCTCTCTGTCTCTCTCCATATATATTTGGTATGTGTGTGTATATATATATATATATATATATATATCAAGGGCTTAATGGATATCCGTTAAATACCAATGGCTTAATGACTATCCGTTTAATGTTTAATTAAGCCCGTGGTATATAGTGCCATTACTATTTCATATTGAAATTTACAGTCTTTACTGAAAAAACTCCTGTGGTCACAGTTGTAAAATCCAATATGGACAAATTTCAGGAATGAACAGAAGATTCAAATGAAAAATAAATAAAATTTAGCAGTCATCACTAAGAATACCATCACTTGAACAATAGTAAATATCCAAAGGAAACTGAACTACCATGGTTATAAAAAATAATAAATGTTGCTAGCAGAAAAAGGATTTTAAAATCTTAGGAAACAGAAAATGATAAATCTATAAATTACTAAGTGGTGAGCAAAATACTTGTGCCTGGGGATTACTTGAAGTCACTAAAGGCATAATGCTGAATCACTTAAATTGGAAAATCACTGTGTATAATCCAGCTGACTCTGTGAAGGGCTAATTGTGCTGAACTAATTTAATTTCCTTTTATAGTAGAATATGAGTTTTCATAAGCAGGGAACAACTGAGATTAGAAATACAAGTGAAAAGTTAGATTTTAGCGTATGAGACTTTCTCACTGACAACCTGAAAAATACACAACACATTATGTTTAGTTTTATTTTAAAATTCCTTGATTCAAGTTCTCAAAATTCTGTAGAAATAGCATCTGCATTGCTTTGGCAAAAACTTGCAAATCTTACAATTATTTCCTGATCAATCTATCTTATTTATGTAAAGAGGAGTACAGCAAAAATATTCAATTTATATACCAGAATACCAAAATAATTAGAGGCTTTTTTAAAAAAAATTTAGAACCATTAATTTCCATATAATTTTATCCATTATGTACAGTCTTGACAAAAATTAATTCATTAAAACAAACTAATTGCTATACTATAACTATTCATTTTTACTCTTGCTATTGTCAAAAATTATATGCTTTTATTTATTTTTTAAAATTAAAGTTTATTGGGGTGACAATGATTAGTAGAGTTACATAGGTTTCAAGTGCACAATTCTGTAATACATCATCTATATATCACATTGTGTGTTCACCACCCAGAATCCTTTCTCCCTCCATCACCATATATTTGATCCCCTTTACCCTCATCTACCACCCTCCTCCCCCCTTACCCTCTGGTAAACACTAAACTATTGTTTGTGTCTATGAGTTTTTGTTTCTTTCTTTGTTTGTCTTGTTCCTTTTTTGCTTTTAACTTTATATCCTACATATGAGTGAAATCACATGGTTCTCAACTTTTTCTGTCTGACTAATTTTGGTTAGCATAATAATCTCAAGATCCATCCATGTTGTCTCAAATGGCACTATTTCATCTTTTCTTAGGGCCGATAGGACTCCATTGTGTACATGTACATATACCACATCTTCTTTATCCAATCATCTACTGAAGGACACTTTGGTTGTTTCCATGTCTTGGCCACCATAAATAAAGCTGCAATGGGCATCCGTTGGAGCACATACATCTTTACAGATAAATGTTTTCAGATTGTTTGGGTAGATACTCAGGAGAGGGACTGCTGGGTCATATGGTAAATCTATTCTTAATTTTTTAAGGAACCTCCACACTGCCTTCAAAAGCATATTTTCGAAGTATAGCTGCTGAAGTCTTATTTTTTTTCTGCTTCTTGAGATATTTTTTATATGTAGAATTTTCCTATTTTTGTAAAGATTAAAGATATATCACAAAAAAAGTGTATCATGGTTGCCTTTATATAAACAGCTGCACTATGATTTCGTAATTTAATCAATCAGATAATTTACTAAAATAAAGAAAGAAACAAGAATTATGTGTTTTTTAAGCTGGTCATGTAAAACACGTGGTTTTTTTTTAATCAAAATAATATTATATTGAGTTTATACCCATACAGACACACACACACACACACACACAGTATTATAATGATTAACACCAATTTATTAATAACATACATTTTTATATCCTGTGTTAGTCATGGTTCTCCAGAGAAATAGAACAATAGGATATATATATGGAGAGAGAGAAAGGGGGGGGGTCAATTACAAGGAATTGGCTCACCCAATTATGGAGGCTGGTAAGTCCCAAGATCTGCAGAGTGAGACAGCAAGCTGGAGCCCCAGGAGACCAATGGTGCAGACTCCAGTCTGAGTCTGAAGGCCTGAGTGTCAGAACTCATTGGGTTGTTACAGACCAAATGTTGGAAGGAGGGAGAATAGGAGGAGTCTGAGCTGATGCTTCCGTTTGAGTCCAAAAGTCAGGAAAAAGTGAGGTCCCAGATCTAAGGAAGTCAGGCTGGAGGAGTTATATCTTCCTCAGGGAGGCTCATTCTTATAGTTCTGGTCAGTCCTTGAACTGATTAGATGGGGCCCACCCACACCAGGGAGGGTAATCTTGCTTTACTCAGTCTACTGATTCAAAGATTAATCTCACCCAGAAACACCCTCACAGACAAATCCAGAATAATAGTTGAATCCTGTGGCCCAGTCAAATTACACATAAAATTAACCATCACATATACCATTTGTTGATAAAAGTTTACCCCTTTAAGCAACAAGCCCCGATGCAATCAGCAGAACATCAGGCAGGTATTCAAAGGTCAGTTTAGATCAAAAATTCTTTATCAGTATATTACATCCCTATTCTAAGAAGAAAACAACTGGCCTGAGGATAAGCAAAAAGGCCTATGAGATAATAAAAGAAATTTAAGCAGGGAGATCCAGAGAAAGAGTATGAAAATGCTAATGGAGAAATAATTGAAAGAACGAAAAAAATAGAAAAATATAATTAAGGTAATATTGGGCAAGAGAAAGGGAAATGGATTTCTGAGTTTCTTAGTCTATTTTTCATTTGATCTATGCGATAAAACGTGGATTTAGAAAGTTTACAGAAGTGTTCCCAAGAGGAAGAACACTTTCAAGGAAACTAGGTAGAATTCAGACAAGGAAACCTTTGGGTTATGGAAGAACGTGATTTGAGGGCGCTTTGCAACATCTGTAAGAAAATAATTATGTGCCCTCATTTTTTAGTTATAAAGTTGATGAGTAAAAGAAAAGTAGATTCCCATCCAGGGCCACTGTGTGTGTGGAGTTTTCATGTTCTCCCCAAGTCTGCTTGTTTTTTCCAGGTATTTTGGTTTCTTAGTACATCCCAAATATGTGCACGTGAGTTGAATTGGTGTGTCTAAATTGTCCTGGTCTGAGTGAGTGTGGGTGTGTGTGGGTGCACCCTAAGATGGAAAGGAATTCTGTCCACAGTGGGTCCCACCTTGTGCCCTGAGCTGCTGGGATCGGCTCTGGCCACCGCATTCCGGAACTGGAATAAGGAAGGGGTTGGAAAAAATTATCTTCTTTTTTTTTTCCATCTTTCTTAAATGAATGTATAGCTCACATTTACTTCAATGTTTAGTATTAGACGTGTTTTGGGTCTTTATTTAGAAGTTTGGTGACATTTTTGTGACCAGAAATGTACGGTGGAACTTAACTCTTGTTTATAGTAATTAGCCTATGGTAAAATTAGTTTAGTTATGTCATTTCACATAACGTTAGTGTTTCCAAGAACCTATTAATATTAATGACATTAAGTGAGGACTTATTGTATTTTTAACATACTTTAAGTAAATTTTAATTTACCTTACCCTTTAATTGAAAAAGGGTCCATGAAGTAGATAACAAAAATAATCTTCCAAATTTAATTATAACAATGCATAATCAATTCCAAGTTAATTTCTTATTTAGAAGTTGTATGAATATGGATATGAAATGATGGGAAATGTCAGGTGTGTGAATGTAAATTATTCCAATAAGAAGCATAAAAGAGAAACAATGTATGAAGTTGTCTGTTATATGCAGTTGCGAAGGCAAGAAAAGCAGGTACATGGTTTGATAGGAAAGATTTAAATATATTTTAGGGAATTCTAATAGGAATTGAACTAAGCAAAAACCAACATAAGTATCCTGAATCTCTGAACAAGTAGACAGTGTTGAGAATTTCTGTATATACAGACTGCCTGGCTAGTATATATTCATACTTCAAATAAGACTAATCAACTACTATTTAGAAATTAAAGTCATGAAGAACGGTAAATTCATGCTAAGATAAAAAAAAAAAATTGATGTCTATTTGCTTAATCTAAAATGAAAATATTACCAACTTTGTAATGTTGCTAATCAGAAATAATACGTGCCACGTGTAAATTAGGAAGATATTTCAACTTCATGCATATAATTCAGATAGAATTTAGAAAACACTTCTTGATTAAGTAGGCATTTTAATGAAGAAATGAAAAAATAAACTCTCAAAATAGTGAGTTATTTATTTGTTTGATAATTAAAATATATTATCGAGAGGGATGCTCTGATCATCTTCACCATTTTAGTTTTTTAAGGCAGTTAAGAAACAGAAAACTAAAATTTTAAACTTGCAAATAGCTATGCTTCTGACTAAAATGAAGCATGACTGGAAATTGGTGTGATGTTTAACCATAATCTCGTTATGTCAGTAATACTATACCATACCAATTCCTAGCCCCTATCTGCTATCCATGTGTCCTATCCACAAAAGGCAGGCTTTATAGGCCTGTGGCCTACACAATTGTGGGAGACCCCATGCTCAGCAGCGCCACATCTTTGGGTTGAAATTATGTTCTTACTATCTTGTATCTTGTTTCTTTGGGGCAGTGAAGAGGCCTTAGTCACATTTCCTCCATTATCTCAGCGACTGCTCTTTTGCCTCTCATTACTTCTTATATTCCTCATCCTCATCCTGTCTGTATCCACTTCTTGTGTTTTATACATTTTTTTCCTTCCTTTTTTATTGTGGCGTCTTCTTACTTTTTATCTTTAATCAGGACCCTTCATTTCACTTCCAGCAAACAAACAATCAAGTAAGAAAAATAGCTCAAAACTACCAATTGAACTCTTGGGAAACAGCTGTTTTAGAAGTGGAAAAACATCTCTCATCTTCAGTCTTCAAAAATACTCAAGGTCTGATTCAGTCATAGAAAAGTCACTTTGCTACGAATGCATACATTGAATTTTAAGTCATTCCCTAGGTAAATATAAACTAATAGTTGGCTTATGAGTAATTTTTTTATTGTTTTAAAGAGGAATGTGTCAGCTCTCAACAGTATTTATTTCAGAAACAATGTATTTTTAGGTAACAGTGTACTGGTACCAAGCAACAAATGTCACTCAAGTAGAGTGGCATCCACTCACATGCTAGGCTTCTGTAACAAAATATCACAAACTGGGTGACTTAAAATGACATACATGTATTGTCTAGCAATTCTGGAGGGTATATATCTGAGATCAAGGTATCAGCATTGTGGGTTCCTTCTGAAATCTGTGAAGGAAAATCAGTCCCACACCTCGCTCCTCTCTCTGGAGGTTTACTGGCAATCTTTGGTGTTTCCTGTTGGTGGTATTTTCTGTATCTTCTTATCATGTCATATTCTCTCTATACATGTCTGTATCCAAATTTCCCCCTTTTATGAGGATACTGGTCAGGGTCATATTGGATTAGGGCCCACCCTGATGACCTCATTTTAATTTAATTACCTCTAAAGACTATCTCCAATTAAAGTGGCATTCAGAGTTAATGAGGCTTAGGACTGTTGCGGGGGCCCACTTCAATCTATAGCACATCTCAACATAGAGAAGAGGGAAAAGAGCATTGGCAAAAAAGTGAAATTGGCTTTTTTATACTTTATTATGATGTGGGGATCGGCACTTTTAAAAAAAAATTACTAATAGAAAAAAAGTATAGGTTCATAAATATGAAATGAAGTATTTTACCCTTTTAGCTGATTCATAATTTTGATTCTGAGAAACTGGATATGGGTATATCCAGAATATCTCTTTCAGAAATACTTTACATTTAGATAATTATCAGTAAAAGAACACTTATCCTTCATAATATTTAAGTATTGTCAGATATGTTGAAAATGTTATATATATATATATATATATATATATATATGTATACATATATATATATATATATATATATATATATCAATGGTATTAAACAAGATCCATAATGTATCTCATGATGAAATATTTTATAAACTGCAGAAATAGGAAATATGTTTTAAAAAGTAAAAAATAGTAAAAATCAAATATCAATCCAGAGAAGTTCAGCAATGTAATAGGAGGAAGACCTATAGACCAACAAGAACAAAAGTAGCACCTATTTCATATTATGAGAAAAAAAGCAGAGGCAAAGCTGGTTTAAAAAAAAAAAAAAAAACAGAACTATTACAATCAGTGCCAACGGAGAAACTCCAGATTTGGGTGAAATTCTTTTCAAAAGCAAAAATAGTCCAGATGGAATGGAGTTGATTTGCAAACTTTTATAGCCTATAGCCACACATCATATTTTTGTTTTGTTTGGCACATTCAAAACCAATGGCTTAAAACTATTACTTTACAGACATCAGTTAAAAATGAAGTAATTTCATATCAAAAAGGAAGAAATATCATTACTAATTACACTAATTATCACATTTTAAAATGTGTGCTACTCTAAAAGGATTTTAAATGTGTGATACTCTAAAAGGATTCTTTAAATCCTAAATATTTTAGGAAAATCAGCCAGAGGGGATATTTCCATTGCATTATAGTATTTTTTAGGAATTAGCGTCTCGACGTAGCCTAACATGGGATATTAGCCACCTGGAAATTTATTTCATGGTTCAATAGGCCACATTATAGCCATAGAATCTTTTGCTTTATAGCCATTTCCTGACTTAGAATGTGTTGTGTAGCTTTGCTCAGTAGCCTATGCTATCCTGTCTTTATTGGTGAGAGAAAAGCTCATAGGAACCATGCTTATTGAAACCTGACATGATGGCAGATATAACTCAGATCTGAAAATGGCCAACATCGAATACAAATATTGAAGTAAATGGGTGTTACCTTAAAAAAAGTATGCAAAGACATGGATGGGCCTAGAGGATGTCATGCTAAGTGAAATAAGTCAGACAGAGAAAGACACATATCATATGATTTCACTTATATGCTGAATCTAAAAACAAAATAAATAAATCAGAAGCAAATTGACAGATACAGAGGACAATCTAATGATTTCCAGAAGGAAGGTGGTAGGGGATAGGCAAAAAACGTAAAGGTGATTAAGAAATACAAACTGTCTGTTATAAAATTAGTCACAGGGATGTAATGTACAGGGAATATAGTTAATAGTATAGTAATAAATATTTATGGTGACAGATGGTTACTAGACTTATTGGAGTGACCATTTTGTAAGGTATATAAATGTCTAATCACTATGTTATATACCTGAAACTAACATAATATTGTACGTGAACTCTAATTTAAAAATAAATTTAAAAACTATGTAATGATGTATTTAGGTGCTTATGTGGACTTATAAATGTTAACCTAGCTTTATTATTATCAGAAACTAAGCAGAATGCTCTGAAATTATATTAGAGAAATCTAATCACCATTCTAAAACTCAAAGAAGATACTGGGAATGATAGAGGCTGTGCTTATACTCTGATGCTTCTGATGCTCATAGTTTTACCCATAGATCCATCCACCAATTTGAGTATAAATCTAATATGAAGCCACAATTATTTCTAAAATTTTACAACAAAGCACTTCAACCACAAATTTTTTTATTAGAGTTGACATGAAATATTGTTTTATTTTCAGGTAACACTATAGTGATGAGACCTTTATATGCCTTATGGTGTGATCACCCTGATAAGTCTAGTGACCATTTGTCACCATAAAAATTTATTATGATATTATTGACTATATTCACTATGCTATACATTATATCCCTGTGATTTATTCATTGTATAACTTAACATTTGTACCCCCAATTCCCTTTTGACTTTTTCGACCATCCGCATCCCCTTCCCTCTGGCAGCCATCAGTTTCTCTGTATCTATAAGTCTCTTTCTATATTGTTTTGCTCGCTCATTTGTGTTTACTTTGAGATTCCACATATAAGTGAAATCATATGATATTTGTCTTTCTCTGTCTGACTTATTTTACTTAGCACAGCAACCTCTAGGTCCACCCGTGTTGTGGCAAATGGCAAAATTTTATTTTTTTACAGACCTAGGTTGTTTCAAAATCTTGGCTATTGTAAATAATGCTGCAACAAACATAGAATGCACATATCTTCATGAATTAGTGTTTCCGATTTATTCATATAAATGACCAGAAGTGAAAATGAGCAGAAGTAGAATTTCTGGGTAATATGGTAGTTCAATATTTAATTATTTAATATTTAATTATTCAATATCGGTTATTTAATATTCAACATGTAATACTGTAGCTGCATCAATTTACAATCCCAACAACTAGCACAGTGGTTCCCTTTTCTCCACATCCTCACCAGCACTTGTTATTTGTTGTCTTTTTAACAATAGCCATTCTGAGGTGCCATGATACCTCATTGTGGTTTTGATTTGCATTTTCCTGATAATTGGTGATGTTGAACATCTTTTCATGTGTCTGTTGAACATCTGGATGTCTCCTTGGAGAAATGTCTATTCAGGTCTTCTGCCCATTTCTTAATCGATTGTTTTTAGATGTTGAGTTGTATGAGTTCTTTATGTACTATTTTGCATATTAACCCTGTATCAGATATATCAATCATAAATATCTTCTCCCATTCTCTAAGTTGCCTATATGTTTTGTTGATAGTTTCGTTCTCTGTAAAAAAGCTTTTTTTAAATTTTTTATAGACCCGTGTAGTTTTGCTTTTGTTATCCTTGCCCAAGAACATATCCCTCCCCACTCCCCACCAAAAAAATATATATTTCTAAGGCCAATGTAAAAAAATCTGTATGTTTTCTTTTAAGAATTTTATATGTTCAGGTCTTCGATTTAAGTCTTTATTACATTTTGAATTTATTTTTGAATATTGCATAAAAAAAGTGGTCTAGTTACATTTTTGGGGCAGGTATCTGTTCATTTTTCCAAACACCGTTTATTGACAAGACTGGCTTTTCCCCATTGTATATTATTGCTTTCTGTGTCCTGGATTAATTGACCATATAAGCAAGCCTTTATTTCTGGGCTCTCTAATCTGTTCCATTAATCTATGTGTCTGTTTTTGTGTCATAACATACTGTTTTAATTACTATAGCTTTGTATTATAGTTTGAAATCAGGGAGTGTGATACCTTAAATTTTGTTCTTTCTCATGATTGCTTTGGAAATTCATGTTCTTTTTTGGTTTCAATTTGAGAAGTATAGTTATTAATTCTATCTTAAATGTTTGGTAAATTTAAACTGTGAAGCCATCTGGTCGTGGACTTTTGTTTTTTGGAAGTTCTTTGACTCTTGATTCACCGCCCCCCCCACCCCCACCCCCGCCACCTTTCCTCACTTTGAATATATCATACCACTCCCTTCTGGCTTACAAAATCTCTGCTGAAAAATCCGCTGACAGACTTATGGAAGTTGTTTTTCTTTTGGGGCTTTTAAGATTCTCTCTTTAATCTTTAACATTTTAATTATGATGTGTCTTAGTGTGGATCTCTTTGGATTCAGCATGTTTGGTGCTCTCTGTGCTTCCTGGACCTGGATGTCTGTTTCCTTTGTCTGGTTAATGAAGTTTTCAACCATTATTCTTCAAATACGTTTTCTGTGCCTATTCTTCTCCTTTTTGTTTTTTGTTTTCTTCTCATACCCCTATAATACTAATGTTATGCACTTGAAGTTGCTTCATTGGTCCCTTAAACTGTCCTCAGATTTTCATTCTGTTTGCTTTTTGTTGTTTCGACTGGGAAATTTCCTCTATCCTATCTTCTAGCTCACTGATTAATTCTTCTGTGTCATCTAGTCTGATGTTGATTCCCTCTGGTGTTTTTCCATTTCAGTGTTGTATTCCTAAGTTCTGATTGTTTCTCTCTCTCTCTCTCTCTATATATATATATATATATATATATATACATGTATATGTATATGTATATGTATATGTATATGTATATGTATATGTATATGTATAAAGATATATATATATATATATATATATATATATATATATATATATCTTTCTTGAAATTCTTACTGTGTTCATTCTTCTCCTAACTTTGGTGAACAGTTTTATGATCATTACTTTGAACTCTTTATCTGGTAGGCTGTTTATCTCTATGTTATTTTATTTTATTTTATTTTTTTGCTTTTTGTATTTTTATTTCATTTGGAACATTATTTCTTATCTCCTCATTTTGACTTACTCTTTGTGATGTTTTTTTCTTTTATGTATTAGGTAGATCACCTACAACTCCCAGTCTTGAAAAAGTAGCTTTATGAGGAATGTGTTCTGTGTAGGTTAGTGGCACAAGCCCCTCATTCACCAAAGCCAGGTGCTCCAGGGGTAATCCTTATGCGGGTTGTGTGTACCCGTCTCTTGTAGTTGGGCCTAACTGCTATAGATGCTCTAATGGGTAGAGCTAGTCACTAGCTCAGCTGTCTGTGTGACCCAGCCATGGCTGTTGTGAGTACATTGGTGTGCAGATGCTGTCCCCTCCCCAGAGCAATGGCTGCTTTGGAGGGGTACTGTTCTTGGCTGAGGTTACCCACCCTGTGGAGTGTAGTTGGGGCCTCAACAGGGGTGCCTGTACCAATGGAAGCCACCCTCCATGTGTGTCAGAGCAGTCAGGGCAGGAGCCACTTGTTAAGGAACCTGGTGCTGGCTGAGGTCTCCTGCCAAAGTGTTAGAGTGAGAGCCCCTTGGCATGAGCTCCAGCTGAAGCAAGGCAAACAGTGTTGGAATGGAGATTGTCAGAAATGGTACCCACCAGTTCCAGGCCAGGTAGGTGAAAGGAGAGAGAAATAAAATGGTGCTCACCAGTACTTCTTTCTCCATAGAAAGTTCTAACAGATCCCTGCCCCTCTGCCACTCACCCTAAAATTAGCCAATATATCTCCTTCACGTACAACCCAGACACTTTTTAAACTGCTGCCTCTGGGCTGGAACTAAGAGGAATGAGTTTATGCATGAGCCCTTTGAGAACTGTGTTTTTGTTTCCTAAATTTCTTTGACTTTTCTGATGTAAGTGCCGTTGATTTTCAAAGCTGGACGTAAGGAGGCTCTTCTTTTTAGTATAGGTCCATCAGTCTGGGGAACCTAATATAAGGCTTGGACCCCTCCTTCCACATGGGGAACCTCTGTGATTGTGATATCAATTCTAGTTATACCCTGCACCAGGGGTATGGGTACTGACTAAATTGTGTCTCTGACCCTACTATTCATCTCTATGTGGCTTTTTCTTTATATCTTTAGTTGTAGAATATTTGCTCTGCTCCTCTTCATATCATTCTCAGTGATAGTTGTTCCATATGTAGTAGTAGTTTTGGTGTGTTCATGGGAGGAGGTGATTTTAGAAGCTTTCTCCTCTGCCCTCTTGATCCTTTCTTCCAACTGCAATTTTTAAGAAATGAAACAAAAGACATTTAGGGACAAGAACAACTAGCATAACTGAAAATAAGGGGTTAATTGAATTCCACATAAACACAACAGAGTAATTATAATCTTCAATTGTGATGTGTTTTTTATTGTACATTTCCAATATAATTTTGAGAGAAATTTTGATAAATGGCTCCTATGAGGAATTGATTTTAAAGCTATTTTAGATAAAGGACATTGAATGAATTCACTCTTCTTGAAATGGCACCCAAAGACGTCTGCAGTTTAACTAGTTCCTGAATGACTCTTATGCACACTAAAATTTGAGAAATTTAAATTTTTTTTCCAGACCTATGACCTTTATCCAGCAGTCAGACATCTGTGTATAAATTTATGATCTCTTAACGTTAGTCTTCTTTGCAACCCATCTCTCCCCACAATCAACTTATATTCTGAGCATGATACCCTGTCTTCCTCATATTTACAGACATAGCCCTTTCTCCATTGTCTGAGAGGATGCATTGTCTGAGTTGTAGATTATGCTATTGATAGACTATTATTAGCATTTCCATTCTACTGTGCCTCTTGAGTTTTCCTGACCTGTGTGATTGTTTGTACACTGACTTGGAAGACAAATATTATATAAAGTAATCTGAAACAGAATTTGTTTTATCACATCTACTTGAAAATGCTGATGATATTTAACAGACCTCAAAAACAAACAATAATTGAAGTTAATTTTATTTTATTTTAACTTCTCAGTCTCCAAAGTGATGCTATACATTCAAGTTTTGAATCTAACAACATTATTCTATTGCAATTTAATTTTTATTTGACTCTAAAATAAGTTTAAAATGTAAATACTTTAATACAACCACAGCACCAATATATAAGAATATATGACTTTCACTATGTTATATTGCTAATAGTTCAGTAGTGAGAACTGAAAAAAAAAAAAAAAAGACAATAAATATCAGACATTAACATATTACTCCTGGGTTTTTCTCTTTTCTTTCTTCATTTCTATTGTCTCATAAGTAGTAGTCACTCAACACCTGTAGGGATTTAAATATTAAATCAGTTTAGATTGTCTCAGACTTTTCTGATACTTTCTCAGACTTTTAGAAATGTTGACCATTATTTAATTGACAGATATGTAGCCCTCCAAATATTTAATAAGTTTAAATGTTATGAGATTTCTACCTATTTTTAAAAGATTTCCTCTGGGCCGGCCCAGTGGCTCAGGCGGTTAGAGCTCCATGCTTCTAACCCCGAAGGCTGCTGGTTCGATTCCCACATGGGCCAGTGGGCTCTCAACCACAAGGTTGCCAGTTCAATCCCTGGAGTCCCACAAGGGATAGAGGGCAGCGTCTCCTGCAACTAAGATTGAACACAGAACCTTGAGCTGAGCTGCCGCTGAGCTCCCAGATGGCTCAGTTGGTTGGAGCACGTCCTCTCAACCACAGGGTTGCTGGTTCAACTCCTGGAAGGGATGGTGGGCTGGGCTCCCTGCAACTAGCAACAGCAACTGGACCTGGAGCTGAGCTGCGCCCACCATAACTAAGACTGAAAGGAAAACAACTTGACTTGGAAAAAAAGCAAAAAGTCGTGGAAGTACACACTGTTCCCCAATAAAGTCCTGTTCCCCTTCCCCAATTAAAAAAAAAAAAAAAAAAAACTAGGAAAAAAAAAGGATTTCCTCAATTATTGTGAAGTCTTATTTCTTTTCTTAAGTTGAAAATTGATAGAATTACACCTACTCAAATAGAAAAGAATTAGTGAACTTGCTTTCTAATATAATTATGCCATTGTTTGGAATGTAATCATGAATTATATCTTTGAAAGCCGAAGGCTCATTGATTTGTTCTTTTTTTCCCCCTTATTATGGAGTGAATAGTGTGAATTTCCTTTTTTTTTAATTTTATTTTATTCTTTGACTCAAAGGAAGTAGTATATCTTCTTTGTTTTACTTTAGAAATCTAGCTCCATGTAAATTGTATGTCAATATAAAAATATTCTAATTGAGGATATAACAAGTTCAAAATCTAAAATTGATCAGAATTGTTTTCACTTTTGAAAACTAGTATATAGGTTGGATCTATTTTCCTGTCATTTGATATCCTTGTGTACTTTTAGGGCCAATGATTCAGATACGACTTCCACATTCCCAAAATAGCCTTGTCCCTCACTCTGTAAACAAGCTTGCTTCCTCATCACTTATGTCCAAGAACAGACTGCATTGGTTCATCTATTATAATCCTCATTCTCATGTATCTCATTATCTGAATAAATCCTCACAATCATTGTGTGTGTATGTGTGTGTGTATGTGTATGTGTGTGTACAGAGGGTGCCAAAAAATGCACACATATTTTAAGAAAGGAAAAAAAATTGTATTAATATATACAGATAGCAAAAGATGAATATAAGTCACGTTTGACTTCTGCAATTACAAGAGGTGCTCAAAGTGGTTACCATCAGCATCCAGACACTTCTGATTACGGTGAACTACTGCTTGAGCAACGTTGGCCAAAGTGTTAACGTCTCTTAAAGTGTTTATACATTTGTTGGGCACTATATATATATACGGATATATGTACATGTATATATATGTATATATATATGTGTGTGTGTATATCTATATATATACACATATGTGTATACATGTATATATATAATATTTTTATATTATATATAAACTATATATATTATATAATATGTATACATGCACATGTATACATACATATATATGTGTCTTATCTAACCTATACGTGGAATTAAGAACACACACATATGTAATTCATTAAATACTAGATCTTTCTCATAATGTCACACAAATTCAGAGTGCGTTTGTAGCATACTACCTCATCATTGCTAATGCCATAGTATTATATCTTTCAAATACAAAATTGTATTGAATATACAGTTAAATTAAAGCTAACTTTTAAAGAGCAATTGTAGGAATGTTTAGTAAACTCATGGGTGCATTTTATTGTCTCTTTAAGCAAATTGTCCAAGTAGTTGTAAATATATTTAAATTTCCATATCAGCCTACATAATGAAATGCATAATGAAAAAAAAAACTTAAAAATAATAGCGAATTATTAATTCTTAAATTTTCTCAAAATTAATTTTCAACAGTATGAATAAATTGATGAATATTCCTGGATACTTTTTTGTTTTACTTTTAGCTCAGGGGAGGATTTTTGTTTCTTTTTTCCAATGACGTGATGGTAGAGGATATGGAGAGTTTATCAGGATAGTAGCCAACTATGAGCTCTTGAGAGAAATCTAGATTAAAAATAAATAAGCAGAGGGAAAGCTTTTACAATCCTACTAGAAAGCTATGATTTAGTGAAATGATGTTCCTGGAATTTAAAGATTAGATAAAAATAGAAGCTGCTTGTCAGCGGCTTTCAGCCTTAGTGCTAATTGGGCAGGTGGGCCACACTCTCCAGATGGGTTATTCCATCCCCTCAGGACCTATTTGCAACCTGCTGCACATGTCTTTTTATATTAAGCAGCAGTTTAAATCATATGCCTGTGCAGATACACAATATCAAATGTCTCCATGTATCAGCATGTTTTTCTCTATGATAATGAAATTAACAGCAGATGTTTTAAGTCTTTTTATTAGTTTATTGGAATTTGGCATTTACATAACTTTCCTTTTCCTGTAATTTATTAAAAACTATTTCTGATAGATTATAACTTATAAGTTAATAAACCCCTATGAATTCAACACTGAAATAAGAAAAAAAAAGGTTAAAAATATTGTTTAAGTCCCTTTGTACCTATCCCCAATCATATTCTTTTCCTAAGCATCTGTCATGTGGGGGACCCTGCTCACTGCGCCGTTTGTCATGTGAGGTGGCCTGCAGGGTCTCTGCTCCCGCTCCCCACACAAGAAAGCAGGACCTGGTGAGGCCAAAAAGGAACACCCACGGAGCCATAGGTAGGGGAATCATACCACTATAGTCTCACTGGAGGCAGGATCCACGCGACCTATGACCTGCAACCTGCTGTCCGCTTCTCTGCCTGCCAACCAACCAACTGACCAACCAATGCAGCCACAGCAGTTATATCAGTGGCTAATAGGCTAGCTGGTTACAGCTGATGGCCAATTAGCCACAGCTGACAGACATCTACTACCCGAGCCAGTACCTTTCATGTGAGGCTGAGAGCCTGGAAACTGCTCTCTGGGACTCTGTCCCCACAGCATCCTCTTCAAAAGTAAATGTTTTCTTGAATTTTGTGCTAAGCACTTCCACTATAGTCTTT
Organism: Rhinolophus sinicus; assembly: GCF_036562045.2. NCBI lineage: Eukaryota > Metazoa > Chordata > Mammalia > Chiroptera > Rhinolophidae > Rhinolophus > Rhinolophus sinicus. Next base: position 75,901,189 of record NC_133757.1, on the reverse strand, counting down.
GTAAGTTTAATATATAAGGATATGTTCACAAATAATAAATAGTGATGTTGCATGCTATAAAATTTTATATGTATATTTGTAACATTTTATTTATTTATAATGATCTTAATAGCTTCAATTTCTTTATTTCCTCTATAATTACAATTTATTTCCTCTATAATTAATGCTCCACTTATAAAATGCCACATTCATCATCATATGAAGGATAGTTTCAGTTTTTTTGTTATTACAAATAGTGCAGCTAGCAGCATTCTTGTACATTTTTCCAAGTGGCTACATGCAGAAATTATTCTAGGATATATTACCTAAAGTGGGTTTGCTGTCTCGTGGATAGCTGCATATTTAAGCGTAGCTGATATTCACAAAGGAATGTAGAAATGCGTTTACTGATTTTCTCAAATACCATTTCTGATCATCTGGTGAAAACCATCCTCATTGATTCCAGTTTCTTGGGTGGACTCATTCAGATTTGTCTTCTAGTTGCATAATTATCTTCAGCTTGGTACTATTAAACTTGTTAACTGGTTAATTTATTTTGAACTATCCTAACTTTGTATTTTAAGGAGTTTCATATCAATAATTTTCTGCATTTCCTTAAATATTTTTATTCTCAATTTATATTCTATGCAGTGATATCAATGTTTGAAATTTGAGCCAGCATAGTTAGCCAATTGTTGCTCCCACTGACATTTATGTGTTTTATATTTGGATTCTGATTGTATTCTGTTTATTTCTGTCCTTGGGAACCTTGTGAAGCATGAATCAAGAGTACAAATTACCAGAGATAAAAACTTCTCAGCTGTAAAGGATCTTAAGGCACTACCAAAGTAGAAACATTTTAAGTTTATTTCTTGAGTTTTTGTGGTCAAATAAGTAATATAAATTTGTACTCCAAGTTACAGAAGTTAAAGAAAATATTTTCCTTCCAAGTTGGACTCAGACTAGAAATTGCACATTCCCTTATTGCCCCCATTTACCCAAAATGCCATTTAAAAAAAAAAAATTAGATACCGTATATATTTGTGTATTTCTCCTGTTTGAATTCCATACAAGACAATTAAGGCATATTCTTTAAGTGCCTGTTATCATCATCGGGTGAAATTAATCATCTGTTTTATTTTCATTTTTTTGTATACATGTATTTATATATGCATATATGTATGTATCTATCTAATATCTATCATCTATTATTTTTCTATCTAACAATTGTACATTCACAATTTCATCCATCTCTCTATTATATTATATTCTCATTCTCTACTTAACACTTTCTTTTATTGTCAACCATTTAAATTTATTGGCTGACTAATTTTTATTTGTATGTTTTCCTGCAAAAAAATTATTTTCTTATAATTTTGTGTTTTGGATTCACATAAATAGTATTATTGTTTTTGTTTTCATAGCATTGCTTAATTTTTTACTTAGTGTTTTGTTTCCAAGATCTTTTCATGTCATTTTATTATAGCTTTTAATTGTTCAATCCACAATATTTACAAGTTAATTCTCCTAAGAATTACCAAATCAGCCTTTTACTGCAACCATTGCTGCAGTGGTCATCCTCTCACCCTACTCCTTATGGAACTTATCAGAATTTCTTAGCTTTATAATATCCAGTTTGCAGGGAATTGTTCCTACTTGGTTTTAAATTTATATTTTCTTAAAATTTTGTCAAACAAAATATTTTTTCTTGAATATCTAATAGATTTCAACTGCAAAAGGATTTGAATCTGGACATTTAAAAGAGATTTTTGAGGGCCATTTCAAACCTTTTTTTTGTTTTGATTTTTACGTTACTTTTTTCTTTTTTTTTAATTTTACTTATCTATGTATTTTGTTCCTTCTTGTTCATTTTTGCCATTTTCCTTTTATTGGAGAAACATATCATTTACATCTAAGATAATTAGATGAGACTTAATTAGAATATAATGTTTAAATACCCTGCACATTTAATCTCAGCAATCTGTATTTCCAATTTTTTTATAATGTATTGTGTTTACTCTTAACACTTTACATTTTACTGTTTAATTCATTCGCCCAAACGTTTGTCTGGGAGATCTTATTAATCTTAATAACAAGAAAATCCCAGTTCAAATTTTGTTTATATCCTTTATTTATTTTTGTTCTCCATTTCATTTGATGGCAATCCTTTTTCTTTATTTTTGTTTATGCTGTTTCTTTTAACCTCTTAAACTGAATACATAGTTTGTATTTTATAACCTTTCTTGTTTCCTGATAATTAAAGCTATAAATTGCCCACAAATGTTGTTTTTCCAAAACTCCATGAATTTTGTCATGGAGTGCTTTCCTTTGCTTCAGTCTAAATATTTCAGAATTATTTTATGATTTCCCATTTAATGAAAAGATTAGTAATCCGTTACTTATACTCTGGTTACAGGGTCTTAATTTCGGCGTCTCCTTATTATAATTATAATAGTAGTGAATATTATATGATAAAACTATATGTATAATTTGTCCATTGGTTTTTATAAAGCTTTCTTTATAGCCTAATACATATTCAGTTTTTGTAAATGTTGTATTAGTGCTTTAAAACAAGGCTATTTTTCCTTAGTGCACATAGGGTTCTTTATCTAATTGCTTGAGGTAATCCTTTTTAGAATTCATAGATCAGATTATTCTTTGCTTGAGTTTACAGTTTCTAGGAGATTGTTTAAAAACTGCACACACACACGCACATAGACAAGGGTACCAAAAAATGTATTCACATTTTAAGAAAGGAAAACTGGATTAAAATCATAATGCTCAATATATACCAATAACAAAAGATGAATACAAATCACGTTTGACTTCTGCAATTAACAGGAGGTGCTCAAAGTGGTTACCATCAGCAACTAGACACTTCTGATTATGGCGAACTACTGCTTGAGCAGCGTTGACCAAAGTGTCCACTTGTATACACTTTTTGGAACCCCCTGAATATATATATATATATATATATATATATATATATATATATATATTCTTTATATATATAAAGAATATATATATATATATCTAAAGAATATATATATATATAGATATATATAAAGTATATATATATATATATAAAGATAAGTAAAATTTAAAATATATATATATATATATTCCATCAAATCATTACTTAATATAATTCATTTATATAGTCAGTGGTCAGTCTGTTATTAGGTAAATATATATATGTTCGTGATAGTTATATCTTCTTAGTCCATGGTTCCTATTAAGATTATATTTTTTCCTAATTCCCTTATCAAATTTGCCATATTTTTTACATGCATTTTATCTCATTTTATATGCATTTTATGCGACACCAAATATCATTTGGTTCTTAACTTGGATAAAGAAATGTATATATAGCTATATATTTTTGTCCTTTTAAGTGCTTATTGAAGACAACTTATTGCTAGAACTTATTTTTATACCTATCAGAGTTTTCAATGGTGAGTTTAAACCATTTAAAATTATTATTATTACTATTATATTTGGTTTGGTTTCCACCGTCTGCCACACATATTTCTTACACGTTATTACTGTACTTTTATCTTCTATTGTTTTTATTTCCTACTTTCTTTGTATAGATATGATTTCCTTTAATATGCTATAGTTCGTTTTCATTATTATCATGGATAAATTAAGACAAAAATCAGATTTACATTCTCTTCATTAATTTATTAACTTCCTTAAAATTTCTATTTTCCCATAGAAGGATAAACATTTTAGATTAAATTCAATTTGTTTTGTTTTCTACTGCCCCTCCTCCCAAAACACACCAAGATATTATTGTCTGTATCTTTCCTTTTCCCTTAATGTGAAACTAGTTTTTCTTTTAATCTTCTATTTTTGTTCTTGTTATTTAAGCAACAATTTACTTGCTGCTATGAAGTTATTTCTCTGTTAAATTCTCCTGGAGTTTTGTTTTTCCTCTTCTCATTAAAATATTTTTTCTATGAGTAATTTTCCAAATGAAAAGGGTAAAAAAGAGTCTTACTGAAACAGTGAAGAACTCTGCTGAATTATTGACAACCCAAAATCTCAAAACCATTTTTAATCCTCCCATGCCTAAGGATAATTTGTTATGAAGTCACTCGTAAATGTTGAAAGTATTTTTATTTAAGAATTAAAAATATTTCATTGCCTTATTAGAAACATATAACTTGAGAAATCTTATGTTATTGATTTTTTTTGCCTTTATTTGTGTCTGCTGTTTCTTTCTGGAATTTTATATATATGGCATATATGTGTGTGTGTGTGTGTGTGTATGTGTATAGTCACTTATCTTTTTAAATTTTACTCTATGCAATTAGTTGTAATTTTTTTCCTATATCCTAATTGATATTCTATAAACTTTTAATTCTAGATTATTTATATATTGTGGAAAATATATTTTCACTATTCTGTTTACTCTTTCCTGCTTCCATGTTTAGGTTTCTATATTTCTGTAATTCCTATTAATTTGAGGGCACTACTACTGAGAAGCCCCATACCATTTAGCTTCACTGATGTATTTTTAACTGTCTTTCCAGGATTCTTTGCCTTCATTCAGTATTGTACCTTACTAATTAATCTATTTCATTCATCCTGCTATTTAACTAATTCTCATATTCATTATTTCTACTATTATTATATTTTTCATGTTTGAAATTTCCATTTAGTTTTTCATTATGATTCGTTGTTTTCATTTCATTTGCTAAAATATATTCTGAAGTCTACTCATCATGCTTGTTAAAAATTATAATTATTTCAGATGGTTTACGTTGTCCATTTTGTCTCTGAGTTCTTTTATAGTAATCATACTCTTGAGGTGCCTATTTGTTTTGATCTGCAAGGTTATTTTCCAATAAGAAGATCAGGTGTTCAAATTGGAACAGGCAGATAGTCAGGCACTGCTTCCTGTTAATCCTCATTTGATTCAAGAGAGGGTAAAAGAAGTGTTCGCAGGGTTAATATCCTTAGACACCAAAGAACCACCCCTGATTTCCCAGTTGCTACAATTTTCTGTACTGAGAAGTTTACCTTTTAACCCTTTGAAAGAAGCAACATTGGGAAGGCATGTTGCCCTTAGATTGTAATTCATAAATCCTTGTTATTTTGAAATAGAGTAGATAGAGGAATACATGAGCAAGAATATGTAATCAGCCAGCTCACTGCACCTGATGGTTTGGGCTATGATAAGCTATCCTGCTTTGAGGTTTTTGCTACAGACATAATGTGTTACAGTGCCAATGGAAAGGGCACTTATAAGGCTTTTTTGGAGTTGGGTTGGCAGAGAAGAGCAAATCTCCAAAGATTTCTCTTAAATTAACCTCCAACCTCTTCTCATTGGCCTCCTACACCAATCATGACAATCTTTGATCTTCAATAGTTTATCACATTTTTTTTAATTGAGGAAGGGGTACAGGACTTTATTGGGGAACAGTGTTTACTTCCAGGACTTTTTTCCAAGTCAAGTTGTTGTCCTTTCAATTTTTTAGTTGTGGAGGGTGCCGTTCAGCTTCAAGTTGTTGTCCTTTCAGTCTTAGTTGTGGAGGGCGCAGCTCAGCTCCAGGTCCAGTTGCTGTTTTCTAGTTTCAGGGGGCACAGCCCACCATCCCTTGCGGGAGTCAAACCAGCAACCTTGCAGTTGAGAGGACGTGCTCCAACCAACTGAGCCATCTGGGAGCTCAGCTGTGGCTCAGTTCAAGGTGCCATGTTCAATCTTAACTTCAGGCGGCGCTGCCCTCCATCCCTTGCGGGACTCGAGGAATTGAACTGGCAACCTTGTGGTTGAGATTGAGAGCCCACTGGCCCATGTGGGAATTGAAGCAGCAGCCTGCAGAGTTAGGAGTATGGAGCTCTAACCGCCTGAGCCACCGGGCCGGCCCCAGTTTATCGCATTTTTTACTATCGTCCCTCACTTGCAGATTTTCATCTTTCTTTTGTAGATTTTCCCAAAGAATTTGCAGGTAATATACGTTTTTTGTTTGTTTGTTTGTTTGCTTTGTTTTGTTTTTATTTGTTTGATTTTTTCCCAATCCATTTCAAGGGTTTTAGTATTATGCCAACATCTTAGTTCTAACACTTCAGTTTGCACTGTCCCAAGATCTTTTGTCTGCCCTCCCTACATAGGATATGCTGAGCAAGACAGATATCCACTGTTTCAGGATAAGCTGACAGTTTAAATTTGCAGCTACCTCTTCCAATTTTGGACCATGTAACTCTGAGAGGTTGGCTTTTTCAGAATATCTCATAACTATCCTTCTGTTCTCTGTATATATGAGTTTGTCTTATTTTTTGTTTATTTTGTTTTTTAGATCCCATAGATAAGTGAGATCATAGGGTATTTGTCTTTCTCTGATTTATTTCATTTAGCATAATACCTCTAGGTATTATTGCAAATGGTAAGATTTTATTCTTTTTTATGACCGAGTAATATTCCATTATATATATATATATATATATATATATATATATATATATATATATATGCTATTTTCTTTTGTGTGTGCTTGTATTTTTTATTGTTAATTTAAAAAAATGTTATTAAAATATAGCTAACATAAAATATTATATTAGTTTCAGGTGTATACCATAGTTATTCAACATTTATGTACCTAAAGAAGTGATCACCACAAGTCCAGCAACCATCTGACACTATACCATGCTATCACAATATTATTGACTATTTTCCCTATGCTGTATATTACATTCCTAAGATTTATTTGTTTTATAGCTGGAAATTTGAACCTCTTATTTCCATTTACCTTTCCCCCCCTTTTTAATTTTTTAATGACAGTTGACATTCAGTATTATTTTATATTCATTTTAGGTGTACAGCATACTGGTTAGACAATTATATAATTTAAAAAGTGATCTCCCTGACTAGTCTAGTACCCACCTGGCATTATACATAGTTATTATTATATTATTGACTATATTCTCTATGTTTTACTTTATATCCCCATAACTATTTTGTTGCTACTAATTTATACTTCTTAATTCCTTCACCTTTTTCACCCTGCCCCAAGCCCCCTTCCCATCTGTCACCCTGATAAATCTAGTACCTATCTGACACCATACGTAGTTATTACAATATTATTAACTATATTCCTTATGCTATACCCTACATGCCCATTACTACAGTGTAACAACCAATTTGTACTTCTTAATCCCTTCCCCTTTTTCACTCACCCCCAACCCTCCTCCCATCTAGCAACCAACAAAATGTTCCTTGTATCTATAAGTTTGTTTCTGTTTTGTTTGCTTATTTTGTTCCTTAGATTCTATTTATCAGTTAAATCATATGACATTTATCTTTCTCTGACTCAGCACAACACTCTCCAGGTTTGTCCATGTTGTTGCAGAGGGCAAGATTTCTTCCTTTCTTATTTATTTATTTATTTATTTATTTATTTATTTATTTATTTAATGGCTGGGTAACATTCCACTGTATATATGTACCACCTCTTTATCCATTCATCCATTCAGGGACACCCAGGTTGCCTTCATATCTTGGCTATTGTAAATAATGCTGCAATATACATGTGAATTTACATGTCCTCCTCAAAGTAGCATTTTGGGTTCATTAGATAAATATCAGGTGGGGGATTATTGGGTCCTTCTTTGTCTCTTGTTATAGCCTTTATTTTAAAGTCTATTTAGTCTGGTATAAGTATTGCTACTGCAACTTTTTTATTTGTTTGTTTTCATTTGCATGAAATATTTTTTCCCTTTTTTTTTTTTACTTTCAGTCTCTGTGTCTTTCAGTATGAAGTGAGTATCTTATGGGCAGCATATGTAAGGGTCTTATTTTCTTATCCACTCAGCCACCCTATGTCTTTTGATTGGAGCATTTAATCCATTTACATTGAAAGTGATTGTTGACAGAGATGTAGTTATTGTCATTTTTTATTCATGTTTTTGATATACACACACACACATGCATATATATCTACCCCCCCCCCCCCATTTTAAATCAGTGCCTCTAAGATTTCTTATAATACTGGTTTGGTGGTGATGAACTCCTTTAGCCTTTTCTTGTCTGTTAAGCTCTATCTGTCCATCAATTCTACATGACAGCTTTGATGAGTAGAGTAATCTTGGTTTTAGTTCCTTGTTTTTCATCACTTTGAATACTCCCTGCAATCCCTTCTGGCCTGCAGAGTTTCTGTTTAGAAATCAGCTGATAATCTTATGGGAGCTCCCTTGTAGATAACTAACTGATTTTCTCTTGCTGCTTTTAAGATTTTCTCTTTGTCTTTGCCCTTTAGTGTTTTAATTATGCTATGTCTTGGTTTTAGCCTGTTTGGGTTCATCTTGTTTGGGATTCTTTGCTTCCTGGGCTTGTATTTTGATTTCCTTTGCCAAGTTAGGGAAATTTTTTGTCATTATTTCTTCACATAGATTTTTCAATTCCATGCTCTCTCTCTTCTCCTTCTGGTACCCCTATCATGTAAATGTCAGTACACTTGATGTTGCCCGAGGGGCCCCTTAAACTCTTCTCATTTTTTTGGATTCTTTTTTTCTTTTTTCTGTTCTGTTTGTGTGTTTTCTGCTACCTTTTCTTCTAAATCACTTATTTGATCCTCTGCTTCATCTAATCTACTATTGATTTCTTGTAATGTATTCTTCATTTCAGTTATTGTATTCTTCATTTCTGACTGGTTCCTTTTTGTTTTCAATCTCCATTTTTATGTTTTCTAAATCTTTGTTGAAGTTCTCCCTGTCTTTGAACATCCTTATAAACAGTGTTTGGAACTATGCATGGTAGATTGCTTGTCTCCATTTTTTCTAGTTCTTTTTCTGGAGCTTTGTTCTGTTTTTTTGTTTGTTTGTTTTTTTGTTTTTTTTTTATATTTAGGAAATGTTTTTTTGTCTTCCCATTTTGGTTGCCTCTCCATGTTTTTTGCTTTTCTTTTTTTCTTTTTCTTTTTTCCTATGTAGGGCTGCTATGCCTCCCGGTCTTAGCACAGTAGCCTTATGTAGTAGGCGTCCTGTGGGACACAGTGGTGCAGTCTCCCTGGTCACCAGAGCTACATGCTTTAGGTGTATCCTTTGTGTGGGATGTGTGTGTGTGCCCTCTTGTTGTAGTTGATACTTGACTGGTGTTTGTATATCAACGGGAGGGATTGACCCTCAGGCTGATGGGTTGTGAGGATTGGCTGTGTCTACAGTGGAGGAGCTGTTGTACAGGGGCTGACCCTACAGAGCAGAGGTCACTTTAGGGGGCTCTGGTGCCTGCCCAGTCTGTCCTTTGGATGTGTCATGCTTGGAGGTGGACGGTGATGCTCCAGCCCAGTCTGAAGCTGGGCACTGGGCCTGCCAGCCTATGGGCCTCCTGGGAGGGGAACTGCTACAGGCCAAGTTCAGCCTCAGTCTGTGCCCCGCCTGGGGCCACTGGGCATGAGCCACAAAGCAATGCAGAGATGGCCACCACCCCTGTTGTGCTTGGAGATACTTTGAGTGTCCAAGCCACACACTAAGGCTGACTATCACTAGTGCCAGGCTTAGGGCTGCTCAGCCAGAGGTACGGGACACATGGAAGTCAGATGCTGCTTGTTTGGGTTTTGTGAACCTTTGTGAGGTTTTAGGAAATTCCACAGCATGAGCCAACACAGGCTGTTTGTATGGAAAAGCCACTGGAAATGGCTTGGGTGGGCCCAAATGTTGGATGGAGCAGGGTCTCAGAATCTCCAGGGTGGAGCCAGGTTGATGGAGACTTAAATATGGTAGCTGCCTGAAAAGGGGAGGGCTCAACAAAGAAACAATGGCTTCTGTCATTGCCTCCATCTGAGAGAAAGGTCCTCCAGCCCTTCCCTTCCAGCCAGACAACTCAGTTCCTTCCAGTATGCCCCTAGTGCCTTTTGATCTTCTGCCCTAGTGCTGGGGCTCAGAGAGAGTGAGTCCTTCAATGAGTAAGTCCATGCATGAGCCCTTTAAGAGGAGCACCTGGGAATGCAGCCACTCTCCATCTTACTCATCCACGATATCCACTGGTTTTCACAGCCAGAAGTTATGGGGACTTCTCTCCCTGGCATTGAAACTCCAGGCTGGGGAGCTTGTTGTGGGATTGGTAGTCCTCCAGCGGGTACTTCCACAGCCAAGATATCCCTCCTGATTTTTTATGGTCACATGCAGGTGTGGGACCAGTCCATCCAGCATCTCTACCCCTACTACCAGCCTGGAGAATGCGTCTTCTGTATGTCTGAACTTGTAGGGCTTTGGTGCAACTAGACTTCAGGTGCTTCTCAATGATGGTTGTTCTGTAGTTTAATTGTAATTATGATATGGTTGTGAGAGAAGGTAAGCATAACATTTACCTACTTCTCCATTTTGACCCAAAATCAAGCTATGCTATTTAGTGGGCATACATTTTCTTCTGGACATAGGAGAGAACTTTCTTGAATATATACTTATATAAACCTCATGTCCAAAAAGTATATAGTTGAGCTATGCTTAACTATTCACAGTTCCTCACAAAAGATTAAATATTTTACCATTCTGTGCCTTTGCACATCTAATACACTTTTCCCCAGCAAATTATATCACCATCCTTTAATTCTTAGCTCAGTCAACATTTTCTCTGTGAATTCTGTGTTTGCCCCACACTTGGCATTGACAATTACTCCCCCTATTGTTGTTTCCACATCATCCTATAAATCCTTAATCATTGTTTGTAATTAATAATCATCAGTCTCTCCAAATAGAATGTGAACTTCTGAGATCAGAAGTTTATGTTATTAGTAGTTAATCCCAATCTCATAGCAGAGTGCTGGCCATGTACACTCTAAACAAACCTGTATTCAAAGAATGAGTAGTTTAGTATATTGATACTTCATTAAAGTAGTAACAAGATATGAGAACATTAATGCCTTCCAATCATGTGTCAAATTTCTTCACACAAAAATTAGGTAAATGGATTAAGGATCTGAAAGCCAATTAGGATGTGTATTATAAGTTTAAAAAATGCAATCACCTCTATTACTTTTTAGAAAAAAATCAGATCATATTTCAAAAATTAAATAGGTATTTCCTTTAAATATTTTCAAATTTATGCTGGATATCTTTTACAATAGAATATTGTATACAATGCAAACTTAAAATTATTTTTTAGAAAGTTATTTATTATTGTCTTTGCTAATCTCATACTGTTTGAAAGGATCCATTTGCTCATTTTTACCATTGAGATGGATTTCAAGGAGTCTATTTCTATAAGTAATAGAACACTTTGGGATTCTTCCAAGAAATGGTATAGTACAAAGTAAAACATGAATGTTTTGCTATTATTTATCTTTGGTACCTGGCCAAAATATATTTCTCATTTTAAGAGATCACTTTGTAAGAAAACCTTTTGAAGGAATCTTAAAACAGATATATTCCAAGAGTTTGGCATTCTGTTATTACAAACAAAAACTAAGATTTCGTAATATAAGACTTTTTTTCAAATACATCATGCTGATAGGGTAACAAATCATTCTGATCACTTAAGAGTTCTCACATAATTAATTAATCACAATTTTCTCCTTAACATTTTCTCATTTCAAACAGTTTGTAAAATAAAATTGTGAGAAATATATATTGTCAGGTGAATAATACAAAATTTTAGTCACAGTCACAGGAGAAAGTAATATATATATATATATATATATATATATATAACATTACTTTCAAAATCCTAAATGATGTATATAGGTCTCTACTGACAAGATTCTAATACAAGTTTGGCAGTAAATGGAGTAGTTTATCCTTGTTTCCTTCTTCTTAAGTCTGTTCCTATTCTTCTCCATAGATTAAATTACTAATATATCTTCTTTAAGTATATTTTTTCTTAAACATTTCTAGTTTATAGAATATTTAAGGATATTTTCATTGGTAATTTATAAGTGCATACAATTATATAAATAGATAATTGGATTATAGAAACAAAATATAATATCAGAGTGTGTTAGGCCTATGTGGGAATAGTTAAAATAAAGTTAAGATCAGTACCACTACAAATTTATGATGGCAAAACTCAGTTAGGATTTTCTAAGTTAGGACAATGCCAAGATGTTCTAGTCACCTACACTCACAAAAAACAGTTCATTTAAATTTATTCTATCTCCTCAGATTTCTAACAAACCATACTACTCCGCCACTCAACACTATTTTTCTATGACATAAAGGAAATAAATCACAGATTGAACATGTTTAATATATCATATCAAACCTAAAACTGACTGTATTAATGACCACACCTTCCTGTGAGCACCTGTTATACGAGAGGAACTGGTTCTTCTATCTGAGTTTTGCCCCCATTTATATTCTGTATCATTGAATATACCATTTTGATACCCTTATAAAATAAGTCATATCATCTCTCCATTGTATCTTAATCCTCTCCATTTCTACTATGCATGTATCTCCTATCATTTAGACATTCTCTATTCTCAGTGATAAAAATAATATATTCTAAAACTAAACAAAGTATAACAAAAAGACAAATGAACAACAACCGCAAAAACACAATACTTCTATGGACTTCACTTTGCTTTTCAGCTACATATCACCCCATGTCTTTCTTTCCTAGTTATGTTTCTCTGATTCTATATTTCTATACATTTCTCAATCTCCCTGTTCTTCCTTGAATAACTTCAATGTTACTTCCAAGCCCATAACACCACCAAAAATGTGTTTTCTTTGAAGTTAATGATTCTATTTCAATGTATCTAATGGGCATTATCTTAAATGTAATTGTACTTGACCTGTCAGAAGAATTCTATAATATTGAAAATTTCTCTCCTTTGATTTTATGATTCCATCCACTCTTGGTTTTCTCCCATAATTTGTCCTTCCATTTGCTTATTTGACTAATTCAACACTATATTTTTTTCTTATATTATTTCCAATACCAAGTTCTAGATCATTTGACACTCCTATATGTATCCAGATTCAATACTGATGATTTATACATAGCCTGGTTGATTTCTAAGTTGATGCATCTTATTGAGATATCTCCCATGAGTTCCAGACATTTTAATTATTTTCCCATTTTGCATCCTCAGAATGATACTCAAAGTAAAGTCAAAGTCAAATATCAAACCCTTGAACATTTCATGCTCTTTAGCTCTTAAGAGACACAGTAGACAGAGTTTACTTTAAGTAAATGACTAGAAGGATGAAGAGATAAAGAAGATGAGGAATATGAGAAAGATGGCTGAAGAAGGGAAGATCAGAAGTTCAGTTCTGGACATAACAAGTAGAGATGTCAAAAATACAACTGAATATGAGTCTGAAGTTCAAAGGTGAAGATTAGCTGGAGATATATATTTGGGAGTCCTTAGGAAAAGGGTGACACTAAAGTCCGGAAGACTGGATAAGGTCACCGTAGGAATGGTGTATGGAAGAAAGAAAAGGGTTAATATCCAGGGAACAAATATTTGGAAATTGAGGATATGAGGAGGAATTAGTAAAGGGGATGGAACAGGAATGGCCAGACAGTAAGAGAAAAACTCAGAGTGGGACAGTACTAGAAGGCAAGTGAAAAGTGGTAAAAACGTTTCTTTCTCAACCATCTTTGTCATTGCCATCAGAGGTAACTCCATCCTAATTAATTAGATCTTTGAAATCACCCTGGTCTTTGCAATATCATATACTTGACATTTATTCTATCAGAAAATCTTGACAGCGGTAACTGGTCTTTCAACTCCATTGCTACCACACTGTTCTATGCCATTATCGCCTTCCATCTTGATTGTTACAATACCCTCTTTACTGGTCCCCCTAATTTTGCCCTTCCCCTGTTCAACCTATTCTCAATAGCCAGAATGAATCTATTTAAATATAATTCAGTTAATGTTATTCCTCCAAGAAAAAATTTTCAATATTTTAGCTCTCAGTGTAAAATCAAAGATCAAACAAATGCCTCAAGTACTAATCTATCTGCCCCCATTGCATTCCTGATTGCATTTGCTACTAAACACCCCTGACTCAGTCCAGTTCAATCACACTGGTCTCCTTGGTATTTTTTTAATCTTTATTAAATGTATTGGGGTGACATTGGTTAGTAAAATTATATATGTTTCAAGTGCACAATTTTATAAAACATCATCTGTATGTTGCATTGTGTGTTCACCACCCGAGTTAGTTCTCCTTCCATCACCACATGTTTGATCCCCTTTACTCTCTTCTACCACCCCTTCCCCTGGTAAACACTAAACTGTTGTCTGTGTGTATGATTGTTTTATTTGTTTTTTGGTTTGTCTTGTTCATTTGTTGCTTTCAGTTTTATGTGCCACGTATGAGTAGTCATATGATTCTCGACTTTTTCTGTAAATGGACTGAACTTGTAAGTAAAAAGTGACAGAGCAGCAGACTGGATCAAAAAAAGAACAAAACCCAACCATACGCTGCCTTCAAGAGACACATCTCAGCTATAAGGACAGATACAGACTCAAAGTGAAAGGGTGGAAAAGGATATTCCAAGCAAATGGCCTCCTTGGTATTTTTGACATTGCCCAAAACTCTTGAACCTCAGGAAAGTTGCAATTGTTTTTCTCTCGTAGAACATATTTTCCCCAGATATAGGCTGGGATCATCCTCTCATCTCATTCAGAATTTTATTCAAAAATCATTGTAAACATAGGTTTCCAATGAAAATAAGTCCTGTTTTCTAAATAGGACTTATTATCATGAATATAGTACATTCCATAAGGGCATGATTTTTGTTGTTGTTGTTCATCCCTTACAGCCTCAATAAGTGGAGCAGTGTTTGTCACATAAAAGTAATCTACACATTTTTTTTGAAAGAATAAATGACTAAGTGAATGACAAAAGAAAAAGAGAAAATTATTTTTCACTAACAAACACCTCTGAAAAATGTAAGCCTGCTTGTCCCCTAATATTGAAAATATACGTGTTTTTGAAATAAATAATTTACATTTAAATTTTAGTTTAAATGAACAACAGATACTCTAAATTAAAAATAAACTAGAACTGCAATAATCAACTAATTAACACAGGATAGTACAGAATTCAAACACAAATCCTGGATAAGTTAGGATGACAATTACAACACAAAGTGTTAAAATCTAATAGAATCATACAGTGGGTTAGCTGGTTGAATAAATATACATTTATCAATCTTCAATTTTATTCTCAAACTCTCTGGAATTAATACTCTCAGCAAAATAAATTCTTTAAATTTTTCATATTTTTTACTATGTTTATAACTTTTATCAAAAGTTATTGGCATTAATACAATTCTTCAGTTCAGTGTGTGTATATATATATACATATACACACACTGAACTGAAGAATGAATATATATATATATATATATATATATATATATATATATATATATATCACTTTTTATTAGAAACATATTTCAAAATTATTTTTTTATGTGAGACCCTGAAACTTTTAGAGTAAACTGTGCTTGAATACTAACTGAAAAGTCATAGAGTGCACAATTTCTACTTAAAAACTAGAAAGTAAGTTAATTCTTTTGGGGTTGCCTGGTAACTAATATGGTGTATGTCAAATTGAAGGACAGGTCTGACTGAAGCAGCCTTAGTATAAATAATAGAATTGTTGCCAACTTTAGCCTTAGAGAAGTGAGGATAGGGACCAATTCTAAGTTAAGATGAAGGAATGACAGTTGAAACGTCTTTTGTGTTCTTTTAGTGAATTCTCCACTGTTTTCTCTTAATCTTTTCCCTCACCAACAACTTATGACTAATGTAGAAATGCTGAAAGCAAATTCTGAAGACATTATTCATAATCAGTTTGAATTAAATGGAAAGGCCTAAGGCATTTGAGAGGCATGGCAATTTATTATTTATTAAACATTTTGTTCATTTATTTATAAATTCATATTCATATAATATATTGGTTTCTGAGAGCAAATTTATGTCCACTAAGAATGATTATGACTCTAATAAAAGATTTGACATACATATTTGTTAAGGTGAGAATTGTATTACAATGACTCCTGGGTGTATAGCCAACAAAACATTTAGACAAGTCTTGAGTTATAGTGATACTTGATATCAGGCTGTTGATCATATACTTACAGATTTTGATCTATTTCTGTTTTAATTCCAGCAGGAAAAAAGTCAAGAAAGTTCAAGAATCAAAGGTAAGGAATGACTGTTTTAAGATTATAATCTCATAAATTTATGTAAGTATAGGGGAAGAATGAGAAAAAAGTTTGATGCTATTTTGAAAATGTAGTTACACGTGAGAAAACAGTGAGAATTAAAAATCTTCAATGTGATTTTAAAGCCATTGTGGGCCCTCTGGGGATTCTCTGTTGAAATTTCCTTTCTTCATATAATGCTTTTGGAAATCTTAACAAGATTTTCTCTTCAGTCCTCTGACTTGTTTTTGTGGAATTCCTGTGTCACGCATTGTCCATAAGAGTTAGTGTTCTGTCGCATCTATGACTCAGGAGATGAACTTGTTCAAAACATACCTCACAGAGAACAAATTATTTAGTCACTGCTATCTCATTTTATTTTCTATGAAAAAGCAAGAAAATATTTATTTGCTTATTAAAAATTGGTGATAGATTTTAGTGTGGCATAGTCAACTCTAGTCAGACATAGGGAGACATTTTCCCCATAAATACGTTCTTAAGTTTTCATATTTACTCATTGACATAATAAATTACTCTAGAGAGATTGTAATCTTTCACCAAAAAGTTTCCATTCTCTTGTGCTTCTGCTGATCATAACAATGGCATTTCACAAATTTTTCCTGAGTTAACCGCTCCATTCGGGTGCTGGTCCTATTTACTCTACATTTTGACATTCTCACCCACCTATCCCTTCCTGAAGGTGTCCAAGTCCCAAGCCCATGTATGGAATGAAGTACAATTGTCTTCTCTCTTTCCATTCATTTGTATGTACAAAGAAATGTTTATTCTTTTTTCGGAGTTCTAAAAAAATACAACAAAAAAGAATAACTGTGTAGAAGTTACTAAATTTACATGTACACCTGAGATGATGAAAAAGCAGTTAAATTCTAAGGATCTCTAGAATTATGAAACCAATGTTGCTTACTTATAACAAGTCCGTATATAATTTCCTCTGCACATTTCCCCACAACCAAATGACTTACATAGTACTTTTTTTTCCATGTTTGGTCATCTGTGTGTGTCTGTATTACTGAAGAATACTTTTTCTTATTTTGCTAGGTGTATTTTATTCAAATGAATTATGTCACATTGCCCTTTCAGGGATTCCCAAACTATTGGAGTTCTTTTTCAGTAAATTAAAGTATGGCTTGTTATTCTATATGATTATACTTATCCTCAAAACATTCATATTAACTTAAAGTTTTATGCTTGTGTTGCAAAAGGGAATTTCTATTCCAGTATGTGCTGGGTGCTGTGCACTTAAAGGATATAAGCATTGTAAGCATATTAAATGCACACATCTTCCTTCTCATGAAGGATCCCGGTGTTTCAGATTACTCTTAAATCATATTATAATTCTGTTATGGTCAAAATAAGTTTAGTGTAGCTTTCTTCTTGATGCTTTATTGCCTTGGGGTACATAAATCATGCCTTCTGACGTAGTAGAAATTATTTTCCAACTACTGTTTAAGAACATGTTTACTTTTATAATGAAATAAAATTTTCAAGATGATGCTTGTCACTCCTTTCACTGGTATTGGCTGACACATGGTTCAGAACTCTTACATTATCTACTGAATTGTAAGTAAATAAGAGATACATGGTTACCGTAGGACGCTTTGCCTACCTCTACTTAGAAACACTCTACATTTTTCTTGACTATTTATGGGAATCATTTTGAAATGTTTTGTTACTGGAAATTATGAATGGCCATTTAAAATGTTTTTAAATGTTAATGATAAGAGAAAAAAATTAAAGCAATGAAAAGAAGCAATGAAAAAATTTGAAAATCAAATGATGTGCATTTCTCGGTAACTAATTATTGAAATGTGAGCTATGTCCTCACTTGATGTTAGTAAATGACTCTCAGCTAGGAATTCTGTGGACTTTCTGACTAACTGGTAATCGCATTTGCCAGATCATGTTTATTACATTGTCAGGAATGAAAGCAGAGGAAGTCGTTAATCTTCTTATTTCCTGCATTCTGTGCCTATTTCTGTTTATGATAACAATCCCAACCTCATGATACAAGTGACCTGAAACTACATTAACATGCAAAGCACTCCAATGAAAAACAATACCTCTTTACTCTGTGTGTGTGTGTGTGTGTGTGTGTGTGTGTGTATGAATGTTTGGAAACTTGCAATTCTATCTCTCATTGATTAATTATTTGACATTCACACTTGCTCATATTCTAATATTTTTGAAATACCATAAAAATCCATGTTTTATATATTCTGAAATTATATTTATATGGAAGTCAACTGACAAAATGGATTTTGGTTCAATAGTTAATATGCTATTGGATTCTCAATTGATTTTTGTGTTTAGATTGCCCATTGTTAAGTGAGTTAGAGCCTAATCTATTTCACACACAATTTTGAGTTTTAAGTTGTTTAAGATATCCTTCCTTAAAGTTGCATTGAAGATTATAGCAGGGGAATGAAGGCACTCCTACAGTTTTGAAAGGATTGTCAACTGTTCAGGAAGCCATATTTCACACTGTTCTTCAGTGACATTACATATATGTTGAAATAGAGTACATTATGTTTTTTTAAAATTCATTGACAATTTTATAAATATTATTAGGAAACATTGTATTTGAAAAACAGTTATAAAGAACACAACAAATCAATCATTCTCTGCCAGTATTTCTCGGGAGTATTTTAATTTCTGATTGGTTTATGCATTTAAGTGTATCTCTCTAGAGTTCTCAATGATGAAACAATACAGTTTTTGAGGAAATACCTTAAAAATTATGTCAACTTAGTTGAGGTTTTAGTTTTCCAAAATAATTTAAAATATTTACTAAAATAAGAAGGGTATCATTGTGGAAAGTTTGCATATCATTATGATGTAGCATGTTCTTGAATAACAATTTTATCCCCACTCTGTCAATAAAATAATGTCCATTCAGCAGAATGGTTGGGTAGCTGCTTTTCATTCAGCAGATGCATTTATCCCACAATTCTCTCTTCTCTCTTTTCAATCACGTACTCTTGGCTCTTTCCCTTTAGAAGTGATGAAAATAAAGTACCTACCCCTTTCATTGCTAGTTACATATTTTTTAAGACTCTACAACTGGGGGACACTGAGGACGACAGTTAGTTTCCTGGTGGTCACTTACATGTTATGTTATTAACACCTATCTTTTGTTAAATGTCTAATAGATGCCAGGACTGTGCTGAGCTTTTTACATATATCATTTTAATATATATTATCTTATTTTAATACTTAAACACACATAATTAGATGAAATTTAGTATTCAAACATGCCAGCATTATAAAAAATCACATGCAAAGTAAATAATTCAGATCAATATTATCATTTTGTTCTATTTCAAATTTGGTCATATTTTATTTAACCAATTACTGATTGTGTATAGGTAAATGTAATATATTGTTATTAGCAATGCATTTTCCATTTTCATGGATGATATATATACACACATGCATATATATATACATATATGTATATATATACATATTAATTTATGCAAAATTAATATAAATCGTTACTTATGCATTATTTTCTTCAATGGTTACAAATATTTTTCCTACTGCCTATATATATATATATATATATATATATATATATATATATATATATATCCTGTTTTCCTGAAAATAAGACCTAGCTGGACAATCAGCTCTAATGCGTATTTTGGAGCAAAAATTAATAAATTAATATAAGAACTGGTATTATATTATATTATGTTATATTATATTATATTAGACTCAATCTTTATTATAGTAAAATAAGACCAGGTCTTATATTAACTTTTGCTCCAAAAGACTTGTTAGAGCTCTTTTTCCTGGCTAGGTCTTATTTTGGGGAAACACGGTATATACATATATATACACACACTGTTCAGTGCTTCTTAACTTTAAGAAAAAATATCGATAGTGATAAATATGGCATAGTAATGTTCTAAGGGAAATATGTAAGAATTGTGTCAGATTATTCAATAAATACTTGTGATCTTGGACAAGTGACAATTCTTCTATTGTGGCAAATATTAGCATAACATACGCTGTGATATTCAAAGGCCTTTATATATCTGAAATTCCAAGGCTTATAATTCTATATAGGTACTGGACAATGCTATTATTACAAATATTTATCCTTCAAAACTCTATAATCCTCAGTAGGTTCTACATGGTAAATATTATGTCATATACATTTGTGTATATGAAAAGGTAAACTGTATAATTTTTCTCCCTATATAGTACATGCATTCAAATATATATAGAGAGAGAACAATATAGGAAAATATGTTAAGACCATGCCTAATCAAATTAAAAGTGTGTGATTGGGACAATAAATGCTACAGGCATAGTAGATTTGGGGGGATTATCACTTTGTGAGGGGTGTAAATGTATAACTGTTACATTGTTTTGTATACCTGACACACAGAAACAAAAAGAGTTCTGGAGCCCGCAGTCTTTAAACACACATGCACACACACAAATGCACATACACATTATTTTCTACTAATTCTTCCATCATACTATCTGTCTATCTATCTATCTATCTATCTATCTATCTATCTATCTCTCTATCTCTCTATCTCTCTATCTCTCTATCTCTCTATCTCTCTATCTCTCTATCTCTCTATCTCATCTACAGCTATAAATATGTAAATATATCAAGCTGAAGCGGGCACTACTATGAGATTGGAATGCCAGACTCTTATTACTTTGGGTTGCCTGGTTATTCAGAGCTCTTTTCACTAGAATAATCGCACAGAGTTCCTGAGATTAGCTCACTTCTTCAAGGTCAAGTAGCTAGCTAGTCAAGAACAGTGAGTGATAGGTAAAGGAACTTCAAATTACTATTCCTAAAAGCCACTGGGTACATTACAATAACAAGGGAAAATATCTTGTAAAATTGAAAGATGATAATTCATATATTTGAGGCTTTTATGAGAGTCTTTGTCTAATTTTTCATGTCTTTATGTTTAGGAAATAAAATATAGCCAGTACAATAACCAGAGATTCTTACTATCATATGAAATTCAGAGTCACTATATTTTTAATGGGTTATAATATTATACATTATGAATGTTAGGCTCTTTGGTATTCAGTTTAAAAAGCTATTGGTGGGACAAATAATTGCTTGTAGGATTTATGAAAACTGTAAGTTCTGTCTACAATATTTGATAGTTATAATCCTCAGGAAATCCTAGTACCTAAAAGACAAGGAAACTCACCTCTAGAAAGAAAATATCAGCTAAAGGATTGGTAGTTTTGTTTATTTGTTTGCTTTTGGTAAACAATAATTTTGGATAAACCTCAGACAAGTGTACTTATGGTGGATTTCTGATAATAATTCTTTTTTTAATGTTTATTGGGGTGACAATGGTTAGTAAAGTTACATAGGTTTCAGGTGTACAGTTCTGTGATACACCATCTATATATCACGTTGTGTGTTCACCACCCAGAGTCAGTTCTCCTTCCATCACCATATATTTGATCCCATTTACCCTCATCAATCCCCCTTCTCCCTCCTTACCCTCTGGTAACCACTAAACTATTGATTGTGCCTATGAATTTTTGTTTCTTTATTTGTTTGTCTTCATCCTTTATTGTTTTCAGTTTTATCTCCCACATATCAGTAAAATTATATGTTTTTCAACTTTTTCTGTCTGACTCATTTCACTTAGCATAGTAATCTCAGGATCCATCCATGTTGTCGCAAATGGTGCTATTTCATGTTTTTAATAATTAAATGTTGTTAAATAATATGAGGGAGCAATAACTGTTTTATATACATTTTATACCATTGAATTATATCAGAACAGTTCTATTTTCACTCTGTTTTATTAAAAACACACTTTTGAAATTAAATGGGGACAAAATGTATTCTCATGAGTGATGATAGATTACCTTA
Source organism: Rhinolophus sinicus (assembly GCF_036562045.2). Taxonomy (NCBI): domain Eukaryota; kingdom Metazoa; phylum Chordata; class Mammalia; order Chiroptera; family Rhinolophidae; genus Rhinolophus; species Rhinolophus sinicus. The sequence continues at coordinate 75,879,206 of NC_133757.1, read as the reverse complement.
CTGCAAAAAATGTCAATGCCATTTAATAATGTATGGCTGACTGGCAACTCTTTAATTACTAATATGAGCATCTCAAATATTTCAATCCATTTTACTTTACACCTAACTTAACAATATGAGCATAAATTGATTGTTGAGCAACAAATCAGTTTTTAAAAATGTGATTGCCAATTATCATGAACATATCATCAGACTTTTCTGATTTCATTAGCTGACATTGGTTCCGTTTATGATTGTTTGCTATTTAAAAAAAATAGTCATATCTCTTTATGTAAGTGATGTTTTTCTGAGTTTTTATGGTAGTAATGTGAGTTTTTGAAATAAAAATAATACGTTGATGCAAATTTTGGAAGTCATTATATGTATAAGATAGTAATTGTTACTTTGACAGACCTTCAGAAATACAACAATTTAAGTTTTAATGTATGACTCCATAAAATAAAAATAAATTAATAGAAATATATCCCCTATATTCTAAATGATGTCCCCGAATGACTTACTTTATAACCTTCAAGTAGTATAGATTTCATTGATAGTGATAACTTTTTCCTGAGAATTACGTTAATATTTATCCTTCATCCTTAAAAAAAAAAAAAAAAAGTTTAAGCCTCTTGGGTCAGTTTTAGATGATCTTGGTACATGCCCTCCTGACACAGCAAACAGGAAGACAAGCATCCTTTTCTACCTAATATGCTATTATCCTCAACCAGAAAGAAGTTTCAAAAAGTATCTGATTGGCTTTCTCATTGATTCCAAGAAAGCTCAATTTACATTATGCCAAACACATTATGGTTCTCCCCATGTTTTCTATACATTGTCTACTTTTCAAAAGGATAATTATGAATCACCTTATCCAATGGGTCATTTATTTTGATTTCAGGGTGATTAATCTTGCCTCTCAGTTTGCCCTCCAGGAGGCCATGCTATCTAAAAGAAATCTAGGCATAATAGTTTGGTGATGTTGGGAAAACAACCAATTATAACTAGATTTATTTTTTTCTCCTAATAAGTCATGATTTAACGTTGTATGTCATATCAAATAGATATTGTTCATTGGCTTTTCTTTACATAGTTCAGTATATTTTTATCTGCACACTAACATCTCAACATTGATCTTCGTGTCAGTCGCCAATACAAAATACTTTTATTCTAAACATTTAACATAGCTATATGGTTTCTAGAAGTTTTTAAAAAAATTACACAACTTATCACCTGAAATAGTTGAATGTCATGTTTCAAAAAAAGCTAGTAATATTAACCAAATATGTTTGATGGCTTCATTTATTTAGCTTAACAAAATCACTTACAGTGGTGAGCCTTTGTGAAAGAGTGATTCTTGAAATGTTCATGAATATTATTTTTTTGTTTTTACAAAAGTCTCTGTTTTATCTGTCAATGACAAATTATATGGTCTATCAGATTTCCCTTTTTGTTTTGTTTCCCTAGATATGTTCAACATAAAATTTGATTATTAAAGAAACTGTGTTTGCTTCAGTTTTTTAAATATATATTTCTTCCTTCTTACCCAAGTTTTGACTTAGCATTTAATGTGATAATATTTAAGTGTTTTGTAAGTTATTCGAATTTTTTGCATTATGAAGAATACAGATTTTATATAAACATTATTGTTACTTTGTGGTATTATATTCAGTGACTTCTCTGAGTTGAAATACTCGTAGACATTCATTTGTTTAAGTGCAATGGCTTAGTTAATTTGGAGATTTACCTATTATGTCAAAAATCAAATAATTTCCCCTTTTAAATAATTATAAGATGCATTTCATACTCTTAATTCATTGTATGAATTTATTTTCAATCACTTAGATAATAACATGTAAATATTTTTACTGGAAGAATACATGTCATCCTAGTAAAATTAATATCATTGTTTCTTAAATTGTTGGTGTGTAGAATCCTTATCCATTGGACACTGGAAAATAAGGGAAATCACTGACCAAATATGAACTGTAACATTGCACAATTTCTACATAATCCTCTAGTGATGCTTACCTTTGCTTCATTAAACATGTCCATTGTATTTGACCAAGGATCTCTTTCCCTCCATTACACACCTTTCAGGAAACAGCTATTACTATTCAAAGCACTAGAGTTACAAGAACCGCATTCTGAGAAGCACTGATTTTTATAACACTTTTCAAGATATATCATGGGGTTTCGATTCAGCATACTTAGGCTCAATTATTTACCCCCCACTTAAAGACTCAATTTCCTTTTCTCACTGTAATATGAATATAATACTATAAAATGCTGTTTTAAGGATTAAATTAGGTAAAATGTGTGATGCTCTAGAGCAGAATGAAAAGCCGTTGGTTTATGTGAGTTCTTATTTCAATATGCTTTGAAACGTCTACAATCTTTTTTTTAGTACATCCATGGAAGAAATATATTTATGAAAAACATAAGCTTTAATTTAATAAAATGTTAATATTAGAGGTCGAAACATGTTGACTTTATTTTGCCTCATTATTTTACATAGTAATTCTAAATTATCCACATATCTTTTCTGAACTTGGAGATATCTGACCTACTGATATGAAATAACCTCTAATTGTCCTGTCATATTTATTGAACATAAATATGTATATGAGTTTAGTACACCTTAGTATACTAATATCCTCATCTGTATAAAATATGGGTAATAATAGTTCTTTCTTGATAGGTTTGTTTTGTGATTAAGCAAGTTATTAAACAGAGAGCTCTTAGAAAGAACTGTGCAGGGTCTGAGATTTTACCCTCTTCACTAACTAACAAGTAAGACTAATTATTGCCTGGATTCTTGCAGAAGACATGAGGCTCCCATGTAAGAGACAAAACTGTTTATTTGTCATAGCCATAACAGTAACCAGAGTACCATCATTTATGAGGATTCCCAGGGGCCGATGAGAAGAGGGCCAGTTAATACCCTCGTATCCAGCAGTTTGCATTACAAGAGGGGACCACTCCCCTCTGTCCCACCCAGCTTAAGAAACACAAATGTCTATGCAACTTTGCTAACAATTGGCACACCAATAAACTTTCATTTAAAACAAAAAAGAAAAGAAAGAAACCCAAATATTTTACAATGAACAGAAAGCACCCCTGCCATTCACCCTCTAGAGAGACATTTTCTTTATTGCACTTGACAGTAAGCATACTTGGCCCCTTGCTCCAGAGAGAGGAACCCTTTCTGTTTTCCAAGGATATTAACTATATAAAATCCCTGAAAAGAAAGTCTGGGAGAAAAAGCAGTCAGTGTTTCTTCTCTCAAGACATGCAGAAATGCAAGAGACACATGGAGAATTATCTCTCAGAGCACTCAGGATGGTAGAAGCACACCGAAAAACTAAATAAACCATTGGTTGCCACTACCACCACCACCATCATCATTTAGAAAGTATTTTCCCCCCCTAGGGGTAGAAGTGAAAGTGAAATAAAGCATCTATAATGGTTCTGCTAACCCTTGTCGATGTTTCATGAAAGAGTAGATGTTTCTGAATTTCCTGCTAAGGTAAAAAACTACATAAACATACAGCATATCAATAGATGCATGGGGAAAAGCGTATAATTTATTTTTTTTTCTATAATATTAATGTGTGGTCATTTTAAAAGTCAAGTAAATTGAGAGTTAAAAAAATAATTATAATATACAAGGAACTCATGCAACTCAACAACAAAAAAACAAAAAACCCAATTGAAAAATGGGCAGAGGACTTGAAGAGACATTTCTCCAAAGAGGACATCCAAATGGCAAATAGACATATGAAAAAATGCTCAACATCACTAATCATCAGAGAAATACAAATAAAAAACACAATGAGATATCACCTCACCCCAGTCAGAATGGCTATCATCAACAAGACAAATAGTAACAAGTGTTGGAGAGGCTGTGGAGAAAAAGGAACCCTCATACACTGTTGGTGGGAATGCAGACTGGTGCAGCCGTTATGGAAGGCGGTGTGGAGGTTCCTCAAAAAATTACGAATAGAGTTGCCATATGACCCAGCAATCCCTCTCCTGGGTATCTACCCAAAAAATCGGAAAACATTTATACGTAAAGACACATGTGCTCCAATGTTCATTGCAGCTTTGTTTATGGTGGCCAAGACATGGAAACAACCTAAATGCCCTTCGATAGATGAATGGATAAAGAAGTTGTGGTATATATACACAATGGAATACTATTCGGCGGTAAGAAAAGATGATATAGGAACATTTGTGGATGGATCTTGAGAGTGTAATGCTGAGCGAAATAAGTCAGACAGAAAAAGCAGAGAACCATGTGATTTCACTGATATGTGGTATATAAACCAAAAACAACAAAAGAACAAGACAAACAAATGAGAAACAGAAACTCATAGACACAGACAATAGTTTAGTGGTTACCAGAGGGTAAGGGGGTGGCGGTGGGAGATGAAGGTAAGGGGGATCAAATATATGGTGATGGAAGGAGAACTGACTCTGGGTGGTGAACACACAATGGGATTTATAGATGATGAAATACAGAATTGTACACCTGAAATCTATGCAATTTTACTAACAATTGTCACCTTGATAAATTTAAAAAATAAAGTAAAGAAAAAAAAAAGATTTGAAAATTGATCTAAAAAAAAAATTACAGTAATTCACAATTTCCATGTTATTGATAAGTGCCAGGCTCTATGTAAGGTGCTTCGCTTGATTTATCTTAATTTTTTTATATATGAATATTTAACATTATGAGTACTTCTTTATTTCCCATTCTTCTGCTAAGTGCTTCCCATCTATCATTTTATATAACCCTTTAAAGAATTTTATATACAGAGTAAAATTTACTGCCAATCTCTTTAAAAATGGCTATTGTTACTATTTTGATATATGTAAATTTAAAATATTTTATTTATATGTATGCTTCTGCAAAAAAAAAAAAAAAGAGTTTCAGCATTCTTCTCTTTGAAGTGTCAATGGATATCCTTTCTTTCTCAAATGTATGCAAGCACTTTGATTGTACTGTGAATTGGTTCACTCAACAACCATTTCAAATACCAGTTAGCATGTTTTCTTTTTATAGACTTTTCATTGAGTCTAGTTAATAAAAAGCTACATTTCCCAGATTCCCTTGCAGTTAGACTTCTGGCTGTGTTTTAGGTTTCTCCTATCAAATTCAAGCAAGTGTTGCCTTTTATAAAATTCTTTATGGAAAACTAGTATGGTTTTGGAATAAGACATTCTTCTATCATGGATAATAGCAAAGGCAGGGTAGATCTGAACTCAGCAGCCAGAGTGACAGCTTCCTTACGTAGTAGTTACTCCTGATAATGGCAGAAGCAGTAAACCCTTTGATAGTCCACTTCTGTGATGGGGTTTTAGAAGTTGTTTGTAAGAGCTCAGTAGACAGTTCTTTTCTTCCATCCTGTGAGCTACTTTATCCTGTAATAAATCTTCTTTATGTTAATTAAATAGTGCATATTCTATTGTTTGTAACAAAGAGCCCTGATCAAAGCATCAGTCCATTCTAGGACTACACTACAAGGTATCCGGTATGGAAAAAGTAAGTAGCCAAGGGATTATCAGTGATCTATGCAACTGATTTTTGGGAAAGAATCCAGGAAGCAAACCTACCTGTAAGACTGACATGGGCAATGACAGCCAGGAGGTACAGGGTGTTAAACTCAAGTTGTAGAGCAAATGCTTGCATTGTTCAGCCACATGTTAAAACCACGTGGTCCTATGTAGCTTGCAAGGGTAACAGTAGGGAATTCTTATTCCCTTATTCAAAGTTTTTTGTTGAGCATCAAGTATGGGCCAAGCACAGTTCTGGACCTAAGAGATACAGCAGAGGACACAACATGGAAAATAGTCTACCTTCCTGGATCTTAGATTGCAACTCCTGGGAAATCTGCCCACACTTCAGGATAGTAGCTACTTTCCAAAAACGCAGCTTAAATCCCATAAAAGCAGGGGCAGGTTTTCTTCTCTGCTCCTCCTCTGACCATCTCCTTTCTATACTTTACCTCAACTCCTGTCTGAAACTTAGGTTGAGACACCGGTACCATAGGGTGGTGGAGGCAGTAGAGTTAAGAGAAACTGAAAATTAGAGTCAATGTGAGAAAAGGATAAACTCTCTCCCTGAGAGGTTAAACTGCTGTTACCTCTAAATCATTCCCCAAACTTTCAAGCCTTACAGAAGAAATAATTTCTGATTCTGCATGATCTTAATCTTGCCCCTCAACCATTTTCAAGTGGTTCAGAATCATTGGAAGTAGATGGTAATTTTCATGATGTCATTCTCCTAAATCTGCAATGGGAAAGGACTGCATGTCATGCAGTGAGTGGTCTCTATCAACAGTTCCTCCTTTCAGGGAAATGAAGCAGCAATGCTGTAACAAGATGACTAAAAACACAGTGGTCAGGTTTATGGTTTACCTCAAAAGGTATCATTACTTGTCTTGGTTTTCTATGCGGCAATCCTTTATTATGTAAATCTCTTATCCCCTCACAGGCATGGTAGATTATTATTATTCCATCATAATTTTTAAAATGATGTTTTAAGATTCTCCTTAAAAATATCTTGGAGGATGGAGTATATTATATAAATTATATATGATGCAAAATATATTGTAAAATATTATAAATTATATGCAACAATTATGTTATATGCATAATATACCATATATTACATAATTAATGCAATTAATATAATCACAATATTACGTGATTATATATGTGATTGTTTTTACTTTATTGTAAAGGTTTAAAAGAAGAGCTAATATTTATTAGTCTATTACCATGTACCATATATATATTTATTTACTTTATTTCTTCAGTTTAATTATATATTAAATATTATATATAAATTCATAGAACTTCTATAGACATATAAATGAAATATATTTAAAATAAATTTATGTATATTCATATGGACATATTTAGATATGTAAAGATATCAAATTGAATTACTTTCCACCTTTGTAAATCTACTATGTTTATAAGACACACACAAACACACACACATACACAATCAGTTTTTTTCCTATGGTTAAAATCAGGACTTGTCTAATTTTTATATCTCTTTTAAGACCTTGGCAGGTGCATTCTTCATAAAAGCTATTTTTAAAATATTTATGAATAAGTAATGAATGAATTAGAATACATATTCAGTTAGAAAATGTCAGTATACTTTCATATGAAAGCATTTAATGCAATCCACAAAGAATTACTTAGATTATTTCCCAGTAGAAATATGAAACATTATTTTTTCTCAAAATGAATTATTTTTTTATCTTTTCTTATGGCCAAGTAGTATTCCATTGTGTATATATACCACATCTTTATCCAATCATCTATCGAAAGACACTGGTTGTTTCCATGTCTTGACCACTGTAAATAAAGCTGCAGTGAACATTGGGATACATATATCTTTACAGATAAATGTTTTCAGAGTTTTGGGGTAGATATGGGGTGGTATAGTAATTCTATTCTTAATTTTTTGAGGAATCTCCACACTGACTTCCATAGTAGCTGTACCAATTTACATCCCCACCAACAGGGTATAAGGGTTCTTTTTTCTCCACAGCCTCTTCCGCACTTGTTATTACTTTCTTGTTGATGATAGCCACTCTAACAGGTGTGAGGTGGTATCTCATTGTGGTTTTTATTTGCATTTCCCTGATAGCTAGTGAGGTTGATCATTTTTTCATGTCTGTTTTGGCTGTTTGTATGTTTTCTTGGCAGAAGGGTCTGTTTAGGTACTCTGCTCATTTTTTAATTGGATTGATTGTTTTTTTGCTGTTGTTGTGTTGTATGAGTTCTTTATGTATCTTGGATATTAGCCCCTTATTGGAGGCATTGTTTGCAAATATCTTCTCCCATTTGGTTAGTTGCTTCCTTATTTTGTTGATGGTTTCTTTTGCTGTGCAGAAGCTTTTTAGTTTGATATAGTCCTATTCATTTGTTTTTTTGCTTTGACCTCCCTTGCCTTTGAGGTCAAATTCATAAAATTTGCTGCATGGATAGATCTTGAGATTATTATGCTAAGCAAAATAAGTCAGAGAGAAAAAGTCAAGAACCATATGACTTCACTCATAAGTGGGATATAAAACTGAAAGCAACAAAGGAACAACACAAATGAACAAAGGAAAAACAAAACAAAACAAAATAAATTCATAGACACAGACAACAGTTTAGTGGTTACCAGAGGGTAAGAGTGATGGTGGTAGAACAGAGTAAAGGGGATCAAATAAATGGTGATAGAAGGAGAACTGACTCTGGGTGATAAACACACAATGTGAATTATAAATAATGTATTATAGGAATGTGTACTTGAAACCTATATAATTTTACTAACCAATGTCATCCCAATACATTTAATAAATAAAACAAGAAAATAAATATTAATTATTTTTACCAGTGTTATATGTTTAAACAGAACAAAAATATTCCCTTTCATTTATCTTTTTAAATTTATAATCTAGAAAAACAATGTGGTACAGTCTATTATTAGTTTTTTACATGTATTGCCATACATAAAATTTCATATAGTAGTAAGAGTTAAGGTTTGCAAATGTTTGTGGTTGCAAACATTTTCATTATGAATTAAAAAAAAAAAAACGCATTGGTATCTGGGTCATATGTTATGCTTAGATAATTTTTTAATGAGTACCATACACAAATTGTGACCAGTGCAAACTGTTTATTAAGTGGGTGCAAAAGTAATTGCGTTTTTCCCAATTATTTTTAACCTTTTGAACCACAATTACTTTTGCACCATCCTAATATTTTATAAGAAGCTTTAGAGATTGTACAAGTATTGCCAAAATTTCATTTTCTCTAGTTGAGGAATAATATGTGATATATGGTAAAAAAAAAAAAAAAAAAAAAGAAAAAATGCAAAATTTTAAACATACAGAGCAAAAGCTTTTTTTCATAGCTTACTGACAAAGTCAATTTTATAGGCCAAAATAATAATTTGAGTAGCATAATCAAAGAGATATAGAACCAACAATAGGAAGTTGTTTAAATCTTTGATTAAGATAAAGGTATTTAGATATCAATGAATTAATTACTGTAGCCATGCAATAAATAATGTGATCAATTTAGACTTTTAACAGATCATTTACTTGTTTCCATGTTTTATTATCAAAAATTGTATGTAACATGGAATTATGGCGATAGTTAGTGAAGAAGACAGATCTATCCAGACTGAAATGAAAGGAAACTATGTACCGTGTTTCCCCAAAAATTAGACCTAACTAGAAAATAAGCCCTAGCATGATTTTTCAATATGACATCCCTGAACATAAGCCCTAATGCGTCTTTTGGAGCAAAACTTAATATAGGACCCGGTCTTATTTTCAGGGAAACATGGTAATAATACCTTCAATATGAAGTATTAGCTGTGGATCTCTAACAGAACAGGAACTGGGTCTGAGCTTATTTAGAATGTTTTGTCAAGTTTTCTGGAACTTGAGAAGAAACACTGAGATAGAAGATGGCACCATTTTTTTTTTAATTAAAGAAACGTAAAACTACCAGACATAAAACAGGAAAATATGCAGATGGACCAAATAAATAAATTATGGTAACCAGGCTTTAATATCAATCATGAAGGGAGAAAAAATTCTAAACCGTATTTATGGTTTTGTGTACTAAAATATATCAGTAAGAGCATCTTACAATTAGTCAAGTCAAGAATTTATTTTACCCAATATGCTGCAAAATAAGAAAGCAATTATCTACAAATAAAGCAATTATTAAACTATTGTCACTAATTAAATACATTGGGTGTCAATAGGATTTTTGGAAATTAACTGGAAAACAATATTCTAACAATATAAAACCTATGAACTTTGGTTCAACCTATACTAACTTGCATAGTCTTGCTTAATACATGTTTTAAACATACTCAACTTTAAAATTTGTGGGTTCTGGACCAAGAGAACAAATGAAACACTCCACCTACCCACATACATATACACATACATATACACATATGTGTCTATACGTATATGTATATACACATATGTACATATACATACATATATATATACATATACATACATAACTATAATATATATATATATATATAAAATTGCCTTGTCCACCTTTTTACCTCTTGTGGATTTATTTTTAAATCCTCATGGAGAAGTGACCTGTGCAGGTCCTGGAAGCAGGCCTAACACCAATTGTTAGGGAATTTTGAGCTCTAATCACTGAGGGCAAGGACCAGAAGAGAACAAGACACAGACTTGGACTCCACCCCATGAACTGCTTACCCTGCTAAGAGGGGGACAGTCAGAGGAGGGCCAGAGGTTGTCCCTAATGCAAGGGGCTCAAGGCAGGTACCCTATTGCCTGGTCCCAGTCAGTACTGCTTGAGAAGGTATAATGAGTTGGAAAATGCCAGTTAAGTATAGTATAATGAGTAGAAAAATTTGGAAAAACTACATTTGGAAAAAACAATGGCTTACTTACATTGGATAAAACTACATTTTGAGGATCTTTGAGGGCCTGCGTGTCCCCACTGTATGAAGATCAGCCTGCATAGGCTACTGGGAGAAATGGTCTCTGTTGTCAAAGATCTAAAAGAACAGCAAAGTCAGAAGAGAAAATCTTAAGGGTCTGGGGCTGTCACATGTGAACTACAGAATAAACCAAAAACCAGTTAAGAAAAAAAAAAAAAATTGAGAGTTTTGTGAACTTGTTATCAAATTTTTATTTATTAGGAAAAAGTACTATCCACAACTGTCTCATTCTCTAAATAGTTTACAGGTATTGTTGATCCCATCCTCTTTTTTTTTTCCGATCCCTTCCTTTTTTGATCCTAGTCAGTGCTGACTTAGTGGTCTGCTGGACATCTGAAAATAAATTGCTGAAAAACCAGTGGTATTAGTGTTTTAAGATTAGCCTGCTTTGAACTGCGATTGTCTATGGCAATGGAAACCATACGTTGAGTCACTGTGCCTCTGTTGCATATCTAACACAACTTCCCCTTTGCAGGGTCATCTCTTAGGTAACAGACATATTATATAATAGTTTTAGTGTGATATGATAGAATCAAAAATATCAGGAGACACTGTCAGAGAACAATGCTTTCACTTTTATCTTAGGGCTCTGAGTCTTCAGTGAATATATCTGGGAAACAAAACAAAACAAAACAAAAAAACAAGGTCAGGTAGAGATGTTACAAAGAGTTTGGCTATTGTTTGGTCATTCTGGAAAGGTCATGCTGGCAGCTAATCTACAGAATGACAGCATCCAGCCCATCTGGCGTGTGGTCTGCACACCACAGGCCCAATGATCTCAATCACAGCAGGCGGAACCTGCACCGGTCACCACACAGGCACTTGAAAAGACTGACTTGAAGGGAAAATTACTACAGAATAAGAAAAGAACTTTTACCCTCTTCATCCAGAGTTTTTAAAAACTTTCCTTTTAAATCATTTCACTAAATTATTAAACCTATGTTCAGTCTGCAGTATAAGTTGCCCCCTTGGACTATATCAGGATAGTTACAGGACTTCATGAAGTCACAACACCAGTATCAACTAGAGCTACTGATGTACTGATGATTAGATGCAGATTTTTTTCATATGTCCAGCTGAAATGGGTCAGAGAAAATAGCTTTAACTCTAAGATTACTCCTTCCACATCAGAAAATCCAATTAATTTTCTTTTACTTCTCAAATTATGCCCAGCCATATTGTGAACTGTATTTCATCTAATGTTGTATATTGAGATTATATAACATTAAAACATCTAAAGACACTGAAGTCCAAATGAATTAAAACTCAAAAGTTAATTATCTGGCCCCTTTAAATGAAAATGGAAAAAAAAAAAAAAAAAGAATTTCCCCCATTTCTTATCCTGGTCAGCATGAGCCCTATGGGATGTCAGATCCTGGCTGTCATGTGGTTTCTTTCAGCAGCTGCCACCTGGGCATCTGTCCCCCCCCCCCCCCGGGTTGGTATGGTTCGCTCATAAACTCAGAATCTCAATGAGATCGATACCAAAAGTGATGTGCCTATTTCTTAGAGAGCCCCAAGATTATCATAGTCCGTATCCTTATCCAAGAAATTTTATAGAGAAGCTCATTTCTAGAGCCCACATAGTTATTCCACTCAAAATTATGTTTTCAAAACCTAGGACTTAGGTTTGGCAAAGACCAAAAACAGTACCTCCATGCTATCTGAAAAAATGAGGCTAGAGAGTGAAAATATGCCCTATTTCTGTCACTGTAGGATGCCAGTTAATCTATGCCAGTGGCTCATATCCATTGACTTTGAAAATAATTTCAACCAGAAGAAGATTCTAGTCAGGAGGTTAATGATGACACCGTATTTGCCATATCTGGGAGAAAAGTGATCTCTTATGAACACTACCCTCTTTCTCAGCTAATGACTCTTGAGACATGACCACCATCTTTTGAAGTTTGGAAATATACAATAAAAATTGCTTCAACAAATCTTAGTTTATATAGTTTTCTTTCTCATCCAGCATATTAAAATCATTTAAACATTTTTGTCTTCAGTGAATTTCCTTTAGAAGCAGAGCCTTTGGAAAGGCATATGTGCTAATTTTTTTATGGTGAGTACATCTGTAGGAAGAGTAAAGAACAAGGTAGAAAGAAAGGGAATGTTGACGAGCCGTAGATGCATTACTCTACAAAGCTGACCATCCTGCTTTGTGACAAGCTAGTCATTTGGTTTCACAGGACACCTTTAATGAAACCACACAAAGTGACATCTTCAATCATTCGAACCATGTGAAAGAAAGAAGAATTTATCTGAATTTATGCATCGACCTCTATATACAATAATCCAAGCTTCCTAGTCAGCCACTAACTGTCCCACACTTGCAATTTGCATATGTGTGCATGCTGAGCTTGATCTCGTGCCTCAGTGTACAATGTGTGGTGTGGCATGACATGTTATGGGGGCATGAGCAGGGATATCAGAATAAGAGCAGTTGCCAAGGTCTGTATTGAGGGTGGTAGCAACTGGCTCCATAACTGAGGAAACATGGAAAGTGTTTTTTGATTCATTAAATCAGGAAGCAGTTCAAGTGGACAGACCTGGAGTGATGAATAAAACTGATTCCAGTAACTTTCCTCTTTCCTTGAGCCCTGTGTTTCTGGCCAGCGATGCTGTGATGAATGTGGACTCTTTCCCGTGACCAAGTCTCCATGCTCTCTTGTGGAATGATATTTGGGGTGCCTTGCCGCAAAAGGCTCATTATACTGCCCGGTCACTGTGGAACTGTTCAGATCTAAATCCTACTGCCGGGGGAAGGTTTTGCTCCTATTGTGGTTCTAACTTCACTCTCAGAAGAGTCCTAACTTAAACCTGCTATTAAGACTTCAGAGAGTTTGCATTTAGAACACAGTGAGGGCGATAGGTCTGCCATGAATTCTTCAAGTCACTATCTCTCATATGTTGAATGTTTCAGATCTTGAGTGGTATGTCTAACTGATGTTTTTCATACAATAATGAAAGATAACTTCTATTGTTTTATTTTCTCACTCTTTCTCTTCACTTTTGAGAAAAGAGTTCAGTGACCTATTTATAAAGTTGGTCTCTTTCCTTTTCTACCATATAAAATATATCGTTATTTCCTGGATCTAAGTGCCTGGCTCCTTTTACTATCCTACTAGCCTTATGTTTCCGTTCAGAATTTTTTTTTTTCAGATTTAGATTCACTATGTTCTGTGTCTACCAAATGCATCCATTGTTCAAACAAATCTTGTGTATCTTCATTTCCTTGGCTTAGATCGTCCTACCCAGGAGATATTGCCTTCTAACCACAGCCTGAACTCAGTCTGTCTTCATCCCATCTGCCTTTTTGACACGTCTCTTTTGCTGTGCTTTCTTTTATAGTCTCCATCCCACAAATTTATCAAACATGTTCTCTCAAGGAACAGAACATTTCTGGATCGTTAACTAAATGTAACTGCATCACCTAAAATTATTTTGTTACTTTTCAAATCGCAGGCACGTGGATGATCTCCATGAATTCAAACCTAGTTCTTCCACTGTTTCCTCGTTAGCCTTGAATGCAAAATGAGATTTGAAACATCAAACCTAAGCCTGAAAATAATAATTTAAAACCAGAACCTCTTTAGTATTATGGAGCATGCTTGGAATCCAGCTGCCTTGAAGTATAAAAGTCATTCCCAGTAGACAATGTTGAAAATCTCAATGCAAATGACAAATAACTGTTCTGCTCTTTAAAGTCTGAATGGCAGGTATATAGGAAGATTCCCTTTTCCACACAATTGGATTCTTGTTTCAATTAAATCTGATGGCCTGAGTGTTTGTAGCCCATTGGCAATATCTACTGAAGTATCGCTGTCTCCACACATGCACCGAGTGTGGGGTAAATCAAGCTGCCACAGACTGCTCTGAGGCTAGGATTTGCTGGAATTGCCCCTTTACTGAAACCTATGCGGCTTTTGAATGTGCTATGGAATTTTCAGTCTGCATACAGTGGATTTTGGTTTCTGAGATCCATGTGGTTTTTGTTTTGCATCAATTCAGGAGGCCCAGAACCATTGACAGGGTCAGTGCACTTTTGCTTAAGGCCTGGTGTTTATTTGCAGGCATATCTTTATATCTGTTTTAAAACTTGCCCATGAACAAGTCTTTCATAAGGGGCAATGAGCAGCCAAGACAGAAAAATAAATCACAAATGTTTGATGCAAGGCTGTTGACAACCTAAAATTCATTTGCATAACCTAATCTAGCCCTGAATAAATGCAAAGAAATAAGAAAGACTCTACTAATGTCTGAAAGGAAAGCCGTGTGCCTTGATTCCAACCTGTAAAACCTAAATCATAGAGTAGAGAATAATCATAAAAAGGAAGGGAGGGAGGGAGGGAGGGAGGGAGGGAGGGAGGGAGGAAGGAAGAAAGAAAAGAGAAAGAAGGAAGGAAGCAAGGAAGGAAGGAAGGAAGGAAGGAAGGAAGGAAGGAAGGAAGGAAGGGGAGAGAGAGAGAGAGAGAGAGAGAGAGAGAGAGAGAGAGAGAGAGAGAGAGAGAGAGAGAGAGAGAAAGAAAGAAAGAAAGAAAGAAAGAAAGAAAGAAAGAAAGAAAGAAAGAAAGAAGGAAACTGAACAAGCCCAGTTGGTTTTTCCCAAATTCCATTCTCACATAAGTCATGCCTCTTCCCAAGGGATGAATTGAAGAGAACAGAAAGAAACAGGAGTGGTATGTGTTAAATTAATGGAATTCCTTCATATGGAAGGGAATGTTAGGAGAGGAAGAAACTTCTCCACTTCATCTCCACTCATGCGTCTTTAACACTGTCATTTCCCAAATATCAGGGAAACAGACTGACTTTTGAAATGGTCACAGGGAATGTTTGAACTATAATAGAAACTTGTGAAGCAATTCTGTGAAAAGCATGATTCCGGGAAAAAGCCTATAAACCCCCAACTTCATATTATTAAGTACTCAAATATTTGATATTTATTTGAAATGCATTTGTTATAGCTAAATGTTTTCATATATAATTTAACTAAAAGATAAAATAAAGCTTTCTATGAGATTTTCAAGTTTTGTCAAATGGGGATTTTTCTACCAAAATTCATAAATGGAGTAGTTTCAAAATTCATATGTTTAGGACTGTTTCCTTTTAATTAAGTTTGTCACAGATTTTCTTAATTCAAGAAGTAATTGGAATGTTTTGAGCTATGGTTGAAATGAAATTTGGGTTACGTTATTTCATTTTTATTTGTTTTGTTTTGTTTTCCTAATGCATGTTCACTTGAAGAATTTAGATATCTGAAGTTACATCAAGAGATCTAAGATTACATAAAGGCAAGGGAGTCAAGTGTTGTTAACATGAAGAGATGAAATGATGCTTATTGAAATTCCGTACTTTCACCTTTGCAAAATCAAGATTTCTGTGGGAAGCATATTCCTCAGGATAAATATATTTTTTTCTTGCCCTAACCTGAAAGGTGATTTTGGTGTTTATATCTAATTTCAGTCTGTTCCCTTCCAGAGATACCCCCACAGAGGGTTTGTGCAGGTTGTATCTATATTTGATGTGCACTAGGTAGTGTATTCCTGGCTATTCCCCTTCAAACCCAGTGTATTACATAGGGATTTAAAGTCTACACATTTACAGAACACCAATATAAGTGCAAAGTACTCACCTAAATATACCAAAGATGCAAACTCATGAAATATTTTACCTGTCTTCTAGAAACTTGTGATCTACTAGAAAAGTCAAAAATACACAGGGAGTAAAATATTACAATAGAATAAACAAAACTCCAGAGAGGAATGATAAATAACAGATTTTAGGAAGGCTATTCGAAGACAGAAATTCATATAGTGCTTGAAAATTGGGCAAAGCTTGAGATGTATTTATAAAAGGGACACATGTTTCAAGCAAATGACACAACTTAAATCAAATCTAGGAATTCAGAGAGTGAAATGACAAGTACAGGTTCATTGAGAGGGCTGAACTGAGGTAAAACTGGAAACACTGGAAGAATTGCATCTCAAATTGTCATCGAAATAGGACTTTTAATATTTCGTCCTGCTATTATTAGCCCATATGTAGAGCCATATGGTTTGGTTTTACTTTGGAAAATCTGGTCTCAGGACTAGAGACCAATTTGTGGGGAACTTATTCCAGAAACTCAAGTCAGATCTTTTGGTATGTAACCCAGTGTGAGCCTGAGGATGGAAGTCTTAATGGTTTGGTGATAAAAAGAATGAAGGCTCAGCACAAGAGTGGCATTGAAAGTCTGGTTTGAGAGTTTCCCTAACTCTGAACCCCCAGTCTTCCAGGTATCAGAATAGCCTAGTTTGCACTGTCGTGCACGCTTCCATAACACTATAGCCAAGAGGAAGACAGTGAAAGTGATGTGTTCTTCCTTGCTGGGGGCTTCTATAAATTCTTCTAGGGTTCCTGGCATTTATTGTGCTATGTATAGCGTTCCTCAAAATTTAATTAGCTTAAAGACAGAGTTACTAAATGGCCCCGAAATACAACTCCTAGGTATATACCCAAGAAACTTAAAACATACATCCAGACAAAACTTGTACACACGTTTATAGCAGCATTATTCATAATGTCAAAATTTTTGAAACAATCTAGTGTTTGTCATCTGATAAACAGATGAACAAATTTGGTATAATACCATGGAATATTATTCTGTAATAAAAAAAGAAATGAAGTACTGATATATGCTACAACATGAAAGGATGAACCTTGAAGCCATTATACTAAGTGTAAAAAGCCAGACATAAAGGCCATATCTTGTATGGTTGCATTTGTATGAAAGGTCCAGAATTAGCAAATCTATACATACAGAAAGTGTATTAGTGGTTACCTAGGGCAGGAGTAGTAAGAGGAAAGAGAGAGTGACTGCCATTGGGTATGGAGTTTCTTTCTAGAGTGATGAAAATGCTCTAAAATTAGATTTTAGTGGTGGTTGTAAAGCCCTGTGACTATACTAAAAGTCATTAAATTCCACACTTTAGATGGGTGAGCTGGATGATATGTGAATTATTTCTCTTATGTTTCTCCATCATTTTTTCTCCTTAGCATAACAGTTCCATTATTATGCAAGACTGTGCAGCCTATTTAACTTCTCTGTGATCTTTATCAATAATGCATCACCACTTCACGGTGCTTTGACAAATGTATAATTTTATAGGTGTACAAATGCATTTGGAAATGGAAAAAAGGGTTTGAGATATATTGTATGATACAACCTTGTTATTTTGAAATAGTGTTGCCTCCTAAACTTCTAAGTTTAGTGTGCTGAACTCTATAAAAAAGCAAATTAACCTGCACGTAGAAACAAAGCATCAAGAATCACCACTTATGTTTATTTTCTGTACTAGTAAAGAGATAAGAACATTTTCAAAAGATGTAATAAGTTTTATTTCTTAAAACAAAACAAAGTAAAAACAAACAAAAAAATACCAAGACAATTTCCTTAAAATTGCACATTAAAAACCAAACGCCAACAGTAACATGCTACGCTTTTTTATGTTTATAGTCTACCACTACTCCACCTAATTTGTAGAAAACTGGTCAGAAGTATATTGAGTTGAAATATTATTTATATAAGGTCCATAGGAAGAAACACAAAATAATAAATGATGCTGAAATCTTTATGCATGCACAGAATAATGTAGGAATAAAAAATAGTCCTTATTGTTTGTGTATAGCAGTTTTATTATTTTTATTTCTAAACTATTAGCTTCAAGTCTATGAGTTAATGTGTTTAAATGTCATTAATTTTATATTAAGATTAATTATTTTCTTTTATATTGTCTACTGGTAAAGTGCAATCAGAGCTTATGTAACCTTGAAATATGAATCCAAGCAGTACTTTTTTTGGTTGGCATATTTTATAATTGTAACCTTTTGCATTATGCAGGTTCCTACTGAAACGATTATTGTATTTATTTTGCGCTTTTACCTTTTGGTAGAACTGCTGCATTTCATTAACAATTAAGGTCATGTTCTGGTTCACTCCAAGTACACTCCTTTACCCCTACCCTGGATCCTAGCATGCTATTAATAGTGCCAGCTCTGGTTAACATTTACTTCAGCCTGGAGAGGAGATGTTACAGTGAAGTGCAAATTAAAGCCTGCTAAAATGTTACTGCCAACAATTATACTGGGGCACAAACACATTTTTCATTTATTTCAATGGGTCAGATTAACAAGGCTGCAAGCCACATTATCATAAAAGGTGGACCGGGCTGTCAGTTCTGATTATTGTTAAAGCAATGGCATTTCTAAGAAGGCTTTGCTAAAAGAGAACACGTCTATTGCTATAGTAGTTTAAATGTATGTAATTATTAGAGCCTTTTTGTAGGCTGTTAGAAGCTTCTGTCGATCAAGGTCAGCTTTTTTTTAGTTTCCTCTTTTTATTTATTTGTTTGTCCTTTCAATTTAATTTCTCTACTAAATCAAATCCCTTTATGTAAGCTAAATAGATAGAAGAGAAAAATTCTTGCATTTCAATAGCTGCTTGAGTGACTAAGCCTGTTTAACTGAAAATGCTACAATGCAAATTACTATCCTAGAGAAGGACTGTGTAAATCAAGCCCACTTTGGGGAAATTCATCCTCCATACTAAATATTAAGAAAAAGAATGACCTAAAGTCATTCATGCTAAAGGAGCTCAGAGCCCAGCTTTTTTTCTATCTATTTCATTGTCTTTTGGATAATGATTCCTATCTCCTGAAACACAGATGGAAATTGTATTTAACCACTCATTGTTTATTCCTATATAAGTAAACATCACAGTGATTATGTCATTGCTTCTGTAGAGCACAAACATCAAATAAGATTTTCCTGTCCCTGTCTGAAGAATAGTGCATGAGCCATAAACCATCTAAAATAATAAACAAATAAATAAATGAGTAAAGATTAAAATAAATAAACAAAGATGACTTTCCCATTGAATCATCTTTGCACGAGTAAATACATAAATTGCAAGTATATAATTTGATGTATACCTAATCACTAAATAGAATATTTCCACCCCTCCCCCAAAGTTCCTCACTAACAGCTTCAGAAGTCACGATTATGACTTCTGAGAATGAGTTTAGTTTTATCTGTTTCAACTGTATATAAATAAAGTAATTTAATTATTTGGGGCTCGACATTCTAAGATATTTAGGCACATGTTGCTTGAAGCTGTGGTTCGTTCAGTGTTATTGCTATATAGTATGTCACTGTAGGAATAGACCACAATGTACTTACGGGTTGCGCTGTTAACCAGTATTTGGCTAATACAGAGCACGGATTCATACCCGATCTTGCCACATAACAGATTTTAGCCATAACATTTTTCTTCCTAAAAATCTAAGTATTCAAACATGTAGCGTTCTTAAAAATTTTTATTGTACATTTCTGTGTTGTAAATTTTATTTGAAAAATGCACTTTCTTGATTTTGGGTATATATGATACTTATATATACTATAATTCTTTATAGCCCCTCCACGTTAATAAGTTCAGAATGTTGAGTGGTACAGTTATCTTATTTCTTTAATGTTATTTATAATAACTAATAGGTTATCAACCACTAGTTATCTCCTGTTGGTGAACTCTGGGCCTGACAACAAATTTCAGATTAAGGGTTCCACCTCCTTAAATCCCTTAGAGCCTAACCTCCTGAAAATAAGATTCTGATTATCTATCAGAAAGTCAAAATATCTCAACAACTGACCTGGGATGTTAGCAGATGATTTATACATCTATTTTTCTATAAATTAAAAAAGTAATATTTACTGATCTGATCATTTAAAGACTTGGGCATTCCCTTCCTGGAGCCCTGATAATATTGAATTGTTTTTGCCACTGTGCATGCTTTGCAAAGAATCTACCCTACAAATAGAGATTTGTGATATTGAATAGGGTCCATAGGAACTGAGTAATTGTCAGAGCAGGAAATCCTAGTTGGAAAACTACATGAACACAGCAATATAAAATAAATTGTTTTGGCTTATTATTAAGCCACTTAGAGCAACGGATAAACTGGGGCTTAGGAAATATGACTTCTTTCTTGGTACTTAGAAGAATACTAGTTCTAATTCTTGAATAATCAATCTATTGTAGAAACATAGGGCAGTTGACGTCAATCACATTTTTTTTTACTTGTATAGTAACAACACATAAAATTTCCTTATAAGAAACAGATAACATTTATTATCTAATTTTTATATTATATATTCTTTTATCTGGTTCACATTTTTTAAGCATCACAATGCCTAGGTATTTACCAGTTTAACATTCCAACTTAAGGTCAGAAATTGGATTTGTAATTCTATCACAACAATTTATTTTATTTTTCTCTGAATTGACAGGGGATCTAGGTCTTTTAATTACTTTTAAACTAAAACAGGGAAAACATTTTTCACATTTATTAAGATATAAATATTATCAACAATAAAATTAAATGTGGTGTGATAAAAGTTGCAGTAATTGCCTCAAACAAATATAAATTATATGCAAATATAACTGTAGCCTTTATATTGGGATACTATAATGAATCATTATCTTTTATGGTTCTTATTTATATTATTGAAAGATAAATTCCTGTTAAATTTGATAAACATTGATAACATTTAACATATATGCATATAGCTGCTACCAGCTGTATATAATTCTGTGGTGTGTGTGTGGGGGGGGGAGGAATTGTTGCACCACTGACAGCAGGGTTTCATTAGAACAGTTGCTGAGTCTCTCTGCCGCAGTAGAGGTATGAATAGTACCCATTCCACAGTGCCATACTGAGTAATAAGTGTGATGATGTATAGAAAGGAGTTACAGTTATTGCTGGCACTTATTACTAATATCCGTGTTCCTCAATTTACGAAAACAGATGAGGTGAGGAACTGACAGAGGAAAGCACAGATGTTTGTAGTATTCTCCTTCCCTAACTCATTTGTTGTCTCTACTTCCCCCGTCTCTTCAATAGCTTTACATTCTCTCAAACTCTGAAGTTTCTTGGGATTCCACTCCCATCTCACTGGTGTTCTCATTTAACTCACTCTGGCAATCTTATTCAAGCACACGTTTGGCTACCACTCATCTATTTCATAAAGGACTAAATAGTGAAATGATATAGATAGGACGAGACTCCCAAGGATACAGTAATAGAACGTGAGTCATTGAAGTTATGGTTTAAACTAAAGACAGTAAATTAACATATAAGCAGAGAGTGTTATGGGAACATTAAACACAAACATAACAGCCTTATCTAGTCAGTGAATGAAATACTTCTGTGTAATTTATATTTAAAGTTGTACAAAGGATATAGAAGGAATGTACCTCAATGTAATAAAGGCCATATATGACAAGGCCATAGCTAACATCACACTCAATGGTGAAAAGCTGAAAACTTTTTCTTTAAGCCTAGGAATAAGACAAGGATGCTGTCACCACTTTTATTCAACATAGTACTGAACGTCCTAGCCAGAACAATTAGGCAAAAAAAGAGAAATAAAAACATCTAAATCAGAAAAAAAAAAAAAAAGGGACAGTTGTCTGTATGTGCAGATAACAGGATTTCTATGCATTCTGGACTCTCTCCATTTTAATATTTCAGTCTCATTTGGATGATTTGAATTCTTTCCTCTGCATTAAACCCATGCACATCTAGCATCTCTGCTTCACTCACAGTGAGCCACCTTTTGTTCCATGTTTCAGCCAACCAATCAAATAAACGGTGAGAGCCCTCTCTGACTCTGATGGTTAGAGCTGCGATATTACATGGCCAATCTCTCCTTAGTTAGCCCATGTCAATAATTCAGCCTCATGAACTTTACTTATTTTCCACCATTATCTTATACCCTTAGTAGCCATTCCCACACAGGTTCCCCCAATTTCTTTCACTATAGAAAACTCAAGCTATTCTTTTGGATTATAGTGAACGTCCAACACTCTGTGGGTCAGACTTTGTACCTCACATGTAAGGGTCCTCTGGGACATGAGTCTAGTTATAGTTCTAGATGCAAAGAGTAGTGTTGCGGGTGGGTGCTGAAGAGATTGAGCATTGTCTTGAATGGCAACTGCCTCAGAGGAGACTATTACAGTTTCCTTAGGCAATACAGGGTTAATCCCCTCAGAAGGAGATGCTGATACTACTGGAGGTAGGGATGTTGCTGCATCTGGGATAGAGAAAACTCTTCCTCTAGCAAAGAGGACATCAGAGTTTAGGTTCAGTAGGTAGCATTGACAACAAAGTATATATAATCCCATAATTAATAAATTTAAAATAACTGCGATTAAATAACAGATAGAAGAGGACATTTTATAAACACACCTAGTAGAAATTCCTATCCTCTGGAGCCCCTATACTGTAGTTGGATACATGAAGTGTTTACTACAGGATGTAACAATTAATCTGATACCTGAAATATGAGCACCGGTTAAACATGGGATGGTAGGCTGGACTTGAGGAAAAAAAAAATTACACTGATTTTGGCATGTATTTTTTCCTCTAAAATTATTTTAAAACATTATTTTTGCATGATTATGCTAGTTAGAGTTGTACAATGGAACAGATATTTTCATTAGTTATAACAGTTGCACGTAAAATCATAAAATATCAATCTCTTTGAGTTTATAGTAGAGTTGGTCCAAATGTGGAATTTTTGCATGTCATTTAGGTACTATACTTCCATATAAAATATTAAATTTCTAACTCAATTGATCAAACAAAATAATGATATATTTTTCACAAAAATAGTAAAACAGTTGCAACTCTCTTTCAACATTATAAAATTGTGAGTACCTTTATAATTAAAAATTTAGCCCAATGGATAGCAATTTCTCCTTGTATTTCTTTGAACCACCACATGCTGAAAGAAACCTCCTTAAATAAAAATAGAGGAAAAAGGAGACTAATTCATTTTTCTTAATCTGCAACAGAGCAGTGAGGAATGAGAAGTTTGTGGCTTTGGCACTAATTCAGTGAGAACACTGGCTTTGGTTTAAAAATGACCCTGGGCTTGAATCTTGGTGCTTGCACTTAGCAATAAGTAACACTATTATTTATTAAAGTACTGAACATGTGCACCCATACTTATTGAGTGTTATACATGTATCTATACTGTACACAGGTGCACATACATAAGCACGCACAGGCATATACCCTAATCAGAAGGAACCCTGTGTATGTTTTATAATAGGTGGCTCTTTCCATAGATACATCTATCTGTCTGTCTATCTATCTATCTATCTAACTCTATAGAGAGAGCGAGATCAAATGTCCCAGCCCATAGTAGGTAGATAATGACCCTTTATATACAATGAGAAAAACTAAAACTCATAGAAACAATGCAATGTGTCTAATATCTAATGGCCAGAAAGTGACTGAGTTGTATTTCAAATTCATGACTGTTTAATTCTTAACAGTAGTTCAACATTGTTTCATTTTCAGTCCTTTGTAGGCTAAATGTGTCCTTAATTTGACTCCACATATATTAATATGATGTTTTATCTATACAAGAGGGAGTAATACTAATTGCCTTATAAGCATGTCATAAAAAGTAAACATGATAAGCAAATACACACACTTAAAAAACTGATTTTTTTCTCCATAAATGGTGTAAACATTTTTAATATTTTAACTGGATTGCAATCATTAGATTAGAAAGCTCATTGTACAGACGTGATTTTGTTTAATCATCCAAGAATACTACCCTTAGCTTTGCTATTTTATCTCACAGAAGTTTAATTATACATATATACCATGTTTCCCTGAAAATAAGACCTAGCAGGATCATCAGCTCTAATGTGTCTTTTGGAGCCAAAATTAATATAAGACCAGGTCTTATATTATAGTAAAATAAGACTGTGTCTTATATTAATTTTTGCTCCAAAAGATGCATTAGAGCTGATGGTCCAACTAGGTTTTATTTTCAGGGAAACACGGCAGATATATATACATATATATGTGTATATATATATATATATATATATATATATATATATATATATATATATATATATATATACACATATATATGTATATGTATATATATATGTATATATGTGTGTGTGTGTGTATGGATATATATCCATACACACACACACACGTAGGTTGGAAGTATAACAGTTTCGATTCTTTTAAGACTTTAAGTGGTACAGTAAACAAGGAAAATATTTAATATTCAGTTTTAAAGCATGAATTATCCAACCTTATGGATACTTGTGTCTTTGTGCCAAGTAGGCATGAGTGTAAGCATAGAGATTTTGGCTGATGATTCCAGAAGATTCTCTATTCTCCTGATAGGCCCTAAGCAGAACTGTTATAAAACCCTATATTATCAGATCAGCTCACCACAATTAATTTTAATCTTTAATCATTTATTACAGACTGATCTTATGATAGCCTGAAAAATCCAGCAAAACTAAAAACTTTTTTGACTTTTGGCTAGATTAGAGATGATTTTGATGGTTTTCTCGTAAATTGTCTTAGGAAGAATGATGAGGAATGAGCTTTTTACATCATTATTTCCTCTAAGCTATTAAATTTATAAAACTTACAGATTATAGTTGAATATTAATTTCTAAAATTAAGATATAATTGAGGCATAGATGAAATTTGTTGACTATCATGGTAATAATTCAGCCACGATAAAGTGGCATAATCAAATGATCATTTGTGCAAACATAATGCATTGTAATTTTTCCAGAAGAGGGTGATGCTCTCCTTATTAGACTTTCTTAGACAATCTCTTTGCTGATGAGTGCAAACAACTTAGTCGAAACACCATGAAGTGTTTACTATCCATAGTTAATTAGAAAGAGATTTACTATACACAAAAGGAGATGATTTCAAAGCAAATTTGTTTTCTCATCAATATATATTATCAGATTAAAGTTAATATTCCATTTTCAGTGTTTAACTTTACTTTCAGGGGATTGATGTGTATTTCCTATCAGTATTTAAATAGACCAGGTATTTTACAACTTTGATTCCCATGGCGTAGCATTTATCTACAGTCAGATAATGTATTCTTTATTACAGCATATAATCTTTATCTTAAATAGCTAACTCCATAGTGTTTTCAATGTGGAAGTAAATAAATTAATGTCTTTTTAAATAACCTTTATTAAAACTTGAACAGGTCTAAGGACTTAAAAATGTAACAACAACTTGGTATTGGTAAGTTGAGTACTGGGCATAATTTTAATAGAACTCTTATAGTTCATTTTGATCAATATGTCATCTATTATTTTTGTAAACAATATTAAAAATACATATGCTCTTTAGAACTCGTTTTTAGCACATTTTATATTCTTATTTTTTCTGGTATCATAATAATTTCAAGGATGTGGCCTCTTTGCAATCTTTGACATTTATCCCAGACATTTTTGAATACCTAATTATTTTTCATTTATACAATATATCCAACCCATGTTAATTTCTTTCTCCAAGATTTGGAATAATTTACTCAGACAGGAAGGCTGATTCTTTTAATGACATTAGCGTATGATAACACAATCATCACAGGTTGTACCATCCCCTATGGCTACCAGTTAATGACAATTATATCCCAGGTAACTTGGGACATTTCAGATACTGAGTAGAAAAATTTCAAAGAGTGAGTGCTTGGCAATTATTTTTTTATCTAACTACAGCCTAATTGTTTCTTTGTTTTGTATTGTTTTGTTGCTCTCTAAAGATTTTTCTTGAGTACTTTCCATTTGCTTTGCATCCACACTGTCAAGTGATATTTCATTCTCATTCCTATGTTTTTAACTTTTTTCCTAAAATTAAGGAAGCCAGATGAAATCGAATATTTTAAAATTATTTTTACATGTAGTTACACGTAGGTGATTATGTTTCTAATGCCCACTTGGATTACATAGCCTTGGAAGTTTCATCTAGTTATATGACGTTGTGGTAGTGAACTTAGTTGACAGGAGGTAAGAAAATCCTATCATTTGTGGAACACTGCACTTTCAAAGTAGTGTCATTCACCAAAAACTTGAATATATTTTACCAAAAAAAAAAAAAAAAAAAAAAAAAATATATATATATATATATATATATATATATATATATATATATATGAGTAAAACCAGGATCAAGATTCAAAAAGCCACAGATCCTCTACCACGTTATCAAAATTATTATTTAAATAATACATTTGAGACTTGGGGTTGGAAATATTTTTAGGTACATATGCTGAGAAGTAAATTTACTACAAAAAATATGGCAATATATCATTTATTTTAAAATACATCTGTAAAGCTGGAGCAATATGAATATAAATTTAGAGTCTAATATTTTATTATAGATATGTCCTCTTAACAATTAGACTATTATGGTTTATTTCATTTAATAATATACTAAAAAGTACTCATCTCACTTCTATTGGTAAAATTTAAATTTACAAATTTTTTTTTCCAGTATGCCACTGCTTTTTTGCAGTCAGGCTTATTTTTCAGCATTTGCCTTAGCTGAAGACCACTTTGTTTGTTTATAAACAAACAAGTAAATAAATAAATAAATGTCTTGAGCTTTTAAAGCAATGGAATAGTATT
The DNA here is from genome assembly GCF_036562045.2 of Rhinolophus sinicus. Taxonomy (NCBI): domain Eukaryota; kingdom Metazoa; phylum Chordata; class Mammalia; order Chiroptera; family Rhinolophidae; genus Rhinolophus; species Rhinolophus sinicus. The sequence continues at coordinate 75,852,192 of NC_133757.1, read as the reverse complement.
GCTCTATAACACTTTTGTTTAGGTTTAATCATTTGAAAATTTGATTAATCGTTTTTTTTTAAATATTTACATTACTTTAAAAGAAAATTATTTTTGTTTAATCCAATAATAAATAAATATAATAGTGCATATTTCTTTTTTCCTACATATAATATGCATATGTATTATTCAACTTGTTCACCCTTCAAAAGCAAATTTATTATTAAATCTCTCCAAGCCATCTGGTTTGTATAAAGAAAAAGCCAATGACCTAATTATTTAGCCCAATTTGCATGAATGCATTCATTGACTGAATTAACTGCTTATTGCTCCAACAGCAATTCAAACACATACTCTTTCAGTTACATATATCAAATATTACTGTGAAGAAAAATTTCACTGGACACTTGTTGAAAATGGCAAAACTTTATTCAAGATTATTGCAGTAGGGTTCAAGCCTTGGAATAGGGTGGGAGATTGAACTCTACTGAAGCAAAAGATGAGAGGATTTTAAATGGTGGAGTAAGGTAATAGAAAAGTACGGGAGGTCCCTTAATAGGGAGTTTGGCCAGTGTGATTAGGCCATCTGCATTAGCTGATTGTTGCTTAGCAAATTAGGCGCCTAC